>NC_136485.1:51309854-51377354 GCF_053919585.1 Euprymna scolopes | reverse complement strand
AAACTATATTCATATTTCGAAGAATTTGTAGGTGTCTTAGTTATTAATAAACACATTACATTTGGGGGTTTCTATAGCCACAAAATTATCCAAAACTAAATATATTCACATATAAAGTTTAAATAAAGTATTAAATGTTCACGTCTAAAACTGTACTGTTTTTACTGAGAATCCAATACAACTTTATTCAGTTCATTATTTTTCATATTCAACGTATAATTTTCACTAAACTTTCACAAGTGCAAGCATGGATTTTACATTACTATTTTTATGTCGTTAGTAATAATGCCATGTACTAATTGATTGAATTGCAACATTGTTATGTTCTTTTACATTAAATGGCTTTTTTTCGAAAATTTACTTTCAATATGTCTATAAGCTTTTCCATAGACGGTTTTAATTTTCATTTTCGAAACGTACAGCAGTATAAAGGGAGTTAATATCGCATCTACAATATTGTCAAACGCCAATGTTTGTACTGCAGTCTTTTGTATTTTATCTTGTTCTATTCGTCATCTCCATTAGTGGCGACTGAAGGCGGGCAAACTTGGTCACATGCATAAAATAGAAAGAATTAGACACACGGGCCTTTCCTGTAAATATTAGTTACCCCAGGACATGTGCATGATACCATTAGCTTTTCAAGCGCCAATGTCTACAATGTCGAATGGTTCGTTGATGTAAGCGTATCTGAATCTCCCAGTCAACTTTATGACTTCCATTGTATTACGATGGCACCTAGCGTATGTCCCCGTTCCTAAAAGCAGTTACTAAAGTGAACCCGTAAAGTGTTCTTTACGCTGTAAAGTCTAGAGGGTCCGTAAATTTTGTCTATGGAACGATCTTCGCTACTCTTGAAAATAGCTGCAATCCGACAGTGGATGTATCGACATCCAGGATTCGGTCCTGTTGTTATCATAATTATCATACTGTGACAACACATCAAATGCTAACTGCTTGTCTTTTTCTTCCGTGCTAAACACTCCCTATCTATTGATTTTCCACCAATTCTATTATCTATAACTTTATTTAAGAAATAGAAAATACACCTTTTTAACTTTTTTTTTTTTTGGAACGAACACTTTATCACTTTATACAACAAATAAATCAGGTTACACATACTGTCACTAGTTATTTATTAAATGCAAATTATCGAAGTGTTATTATTCGTTTGTTTTGAAACATCTATAATCTAACATTCTATGGTATGTATCATTAAAAAATAGATAAATAAAAATGCGCCACTCCCAAGACGTATATATATATCAATATCTTATAAATATATGGGCATTATCCCGGCTATATTTAGAATATTTTTCTATTCACAGGTATACCACTATATGAATTAATCTATAATTTAAGAAAATCATGAGACAAAAATTAGTTTACAATATCAAAACCTGTAATGCTCACAATTACAAGCATATGTAAATATGACCATTTTACATGTAGAAAAACATATTTTCAATTAAAAATATTTATATGTCACTCTTCATATTTAATTATATCTTTGTTTTTAACTGTGCATCTATTTTACTAACACACAATCTGTTTAGTATAATCAACGTCATTTTAATGAACGATATAAATATTATAAACAATTGCAAGAACACTTGCGGGACACAAAGACTATCGAATTTACAATGCATAAATTTGATCGGACTCTGACTTTTTGTAGTATCATTTATTTATAGAGACAGTGCTTCTGCGCGGAATATACTGATTCAATTCTGATTAATATATGTATGTTTTTGTTCGACCAGTTGCACATTATAGATATTTATAACATAGTTAACCTCTTGCTCTTCATCGAATAGCAGCAAGTCGTAGAGAAAAAATGTAATGTTTATTTTTTGCGACATATACTTTTAGAGCAATAATTATCCTCGTCCGGCACAATTTAATCCGTGGATAGGGGAGTAACAAATATATCTTTGTCAAATGATTATGTGCTTTACCACCATGATAATTAATGTTGCCTTCTGAGGTCTGAGGAGGATAATCATACGCCACATCCTTATCACTAACGAGAATGTATATATATATATATATATATGCGTGTGTGTATGTGTGTATGTGTGTGCTTATCCGTGTGTGCCTGTATGTGTGTCTGTATGTGGGTCTGTTGGTGTGTGTATATGTGCGCGTTCGATTAACTTTATATGTATATATCTGTCAACAAATAGAACTCAGTGAGATTCAAAGAAATGAGATTATCTAAACAAGCTCGATATTTCTATAAACTGAAGTATATCTACAGGTAAATGTTTACGTTTGGTGCAAGTTATTATATACAGCTATATGCACAAAGGCTCGTACCCACACCAATCCCTCCTGGATATGACCTTAAACTATATTCAGTGGTGAGGCCCCAGCTTGCGTGCTTTGGAGAGTGAGGAACCGCTCTTTAATTGTCATTGCTCCCAGGTCTACTCTGACCCGGAGTCATAGTACCTGTTAAGGTCGCAAGTATAGGTTGAATAGAAACCAACTTGAAAACAACAAATATATTATATTAAGAAATGTTTCTTCAAAATCTTTGAATTCGGCATTAAATAACCTGAAAAGTGTTGATACGCCGTAAAACAAAAAACAACCAAACAACAAATCAACCAAAATGCATATATCATTTCTAAAAGAGAATAAAAGATTATGTCAGAATTCAGCTCTGAATTATGAAACGTTCAGTTAACTTATATTAACACATTAATCAGTTATTGATAAATCATAAACAATTGATTATGCGTTCTAGCTCTGTGAGTCGGTTTTCTGTAAAGGTTCTTGTAATACTGAACTAAAAGGATATTTTGGTAGCATGGATTATCAATGCGCAGATGGTGGATGCGATGTGAGGTTTAGCACATTCCTGAAAGAAAAATGAGTGTTATCATAGTGAGTACATGTTATAACAGTTCATATTTAACCTTTAAAAACTTAAATAAAATGCACTGTTTCTACGTTTATAACGTGTGTGTGGATCACCAACATTGATATACAAATGTATGTGACATTGTTTCTTCAGATGAATTATGTCAAATATAGCTTTTATTAGTATGAAGTATTATAACACATACTCGTAGGAATAATCATGGAAACATGATATTTTTATAATTTTTTAATAATTTTTAACATTGCTTCTGTGTTTGCGTATATTTACTTCTATATTAAAAAGGTATATTCACAGGCGCATCCACAATGTGTCTATGCCAGTTTGAATATGTGCATATCACATACAGCTACAAATATATATATATATATATATACTTCAGCTCAAAGTAGGAATATAGTAAACTCTAAAAACGAACTGATCTCCTACTGCAAAGATACACCCAAATTTAAATATGGTAAAATTAAAATTACAAAGCTATTAATTTAACGTTTATAATATATATTTTTCTATGACATTATCGTTTATTCTACATACTTTTTTTTAGCATTTTGTTACTCTGTAATTTTCATTTTTTTTACAACTGCAATCTCCGTTTTAGTGTTTAAAATTACTATCAATCAACTATATACCTCTGCCTACACATTTATTTTCTGTATGTATTTTTATTTATATTTTACTATGTGCATTTACTTTCATTATTATTTGCCTTTTTTCCGGAATTTCTAGATACCGGTCACCCTCTCAAATTACTTTTTTAAACTCTTTATTTATTTATTTATTTACTCATCTTTTTAGTTATATGTATGTATATACATGTGTGTATCTGTGGGGATATTTGTTGTGTATACCTATATATATATATATATATATATATATATATACATATATATATATATATGTATATGTGTAAGTGTATATATTAATACATATGTGTGTATGCATGTATATACATGTGTATATATCTCATGTATTATTAATTCATTTGTTTCCTTTAATTACTCCTGCTGATAATTAAATTTTAAGTAATAACTTGTATACTCAGTTGACCTCTTTTCTACTTTAAATTTTTGCTCCTTTTAAACGTCATCTATTCTGGGTCATTTTGACATAGGCCTTTTTCTTCTAATATTAACTTAATATCCATTCAATTGTTTTCGTCTTCTTCCTTACTGATTCTCCCAATATTAGCTCAGCTTTGACAGCCGATTTAAATTAAATATTTTCCTTGACTCCATTTGTGAATTATTCCACGGATATCTGCCTTTTGGATTATTTTGGACCATTTTCCAATTACGCCATTCCCCTTGATTTTCCTTGCGGAAATGGAAACTTTACCAACTTTTGTTGGATTTTGATTATTGGATTTAACCGTTATTAGATAATTTACCCATTACCAGACCATCCCTTCACGTGGAATCGCCCTTTTCTTCACCCTATTCCCTTTCCTTCACTAATCGTCACCAAGTAAGATATATGACTTAGTTGCAGTTTTATCAAGTACTTTTACAGGCAAAATACGATTATGCATTTTGCTAAAACCTATCCTCTGATGAGAAGGAAAGTATTTCTTCGAAACTTCGCGGATTAAGGAATATCAGCTTATTCTGTGCTTCCTTTTTAAATTAAATATGGGTTTCACTCTTTTTCGAAGTGTTTTAAACATGTTTTATTAACTATTTGCTCGTGTTTATATATATATATATACATATATATATAAATATATATATATATATAATTATTTATTTAAACAAACGTTGTGAAAACAAGAGAAAGAACTGCTGATTTATAAAACATTGCTTTTATTTTTCTGATGATGTTTTCAGTTTAAAACGGAATGATTATTATAGGTTTCATGCATACTTTGAATTTTGCCGCAGTGCTGCTTTTCCATTTTACTAAGAAGATATCTTCATATGGGAACATTATTTGCAAATATAAATGATAGGGTTGTGTAAAGTAGCAGCGGTGAATGCGTGCGAACTTTGTGAGGACCCGCTGAATTTGTGTATATATTTGTTTATATATTAATAGGTGTTTATAATGATTCTGACTTTACCGGATATTACTATTAGTAATGTGGTTTTGTAAGTTATTGCGCATGGAGTTTAGATATTGGGAAATTGTCAGACACTTTTCTCTCTACCGACAACAACTTCAGATCTAATATATATTATAAAAAAATGCATACAAAATATCTAAAAAGAAATGTATCTCCTAGCTTAACCCACTAGAACGAAGCAACGGCATTTAGTGTTTGTTTCTGTTTTTTTTTTATCTGGAATAAATTTTTGATCATTTTTAAGATTGCAATTAATATTCGATCGAATACTAAATTGAGTAAAGAAAGGCATTATTTTTATTTCGATAGCAAACACACAGATGAAAACGGAAAGAAATAAGTAGGAAGGTTTTATCAACATTTAAGTAAATTAAAAACCGTTAATAATTTTTAAACCAAAATAATGGGGACGTTCGAAGGTTTTTGTTGCGATTGTGTAATGCGTTTAAAACATGCGATAATTATTCAAACTTAGTTGTTCTTTAAGAATGTTTATTTCATCTATGTAAACAGAAGCAAAATAATTCATTTGATTTAATTTCGTGTACTTACTTATTATGTTATAATGCAATAATAATGTTTAATATGAAAAATGTACAAATAGTTTAAATTATAAAATTTAAAGACGCTTTTTTATAGTAAGGTCTAAGCATTCAGATCTCACGTAGCATATTTAAAATACGTATGTGTTACAAAAGTTCAACGTTAACGAGCCTCCCGTAAGAGAATTACTTTAAACTCTTCCAGAAACCTTGTTTTATTTTCCATTATTTTTAAATTATTATACTTTTTTATTCAGGTGTTTGTACGCGTTAGATATTTTATGGATGTCTTAATGTATTTCAGGAACTTATATTGAGATTTACACCAATTTTATTAAATGGACCAATAAATATCCCTATGAATGACGTAACAGTGTGTTTCGGTAGTATATATAACATATGTTTTATTAAAAATAGTTATTGGCCTCACACTACAACAAACGTTATATGGAACAACCATTATTTATCAGATATATGAACTACTATAATTCCCTTAATTGTTGATATTATCTGGTGTCTTTAATAAAAAAAACTAATTATATAACAAACGTTCATACATCAATTATTAGATATATGAATTACTGCAATTACTCTAATCGTTGAATTTATCCGATGCTTTGGATGAAAATTTACTTTTAAAAAAGATATCGCATTTCATCGAATGTTATTCTGATAGGACTATGGTTCTGGAATATAAATGATAAACAAGGGGGGTTTTATCAGTGTTGAAAGAGAATAAAATTACATTTATTTATACAAGTATTTTATTTTCGAAATTAGAAGCCTATGATGAAGTCTAACAAGCATGGATAATTGAATGCGTGAAATGTACAACATAGGCGATAGGATTGATCATTTTTCTCATAGAGCAGTCCTAAAATAGACATTTGAATTGAGAGAAAAAGAACATCATAAAAAAAGTATACAGAGTGACATTTATTCACATAGATTCCTTATCAGCCGTGCAGCTTCTTCAAGGTACGATGCTACATAACTGCGTACTAACGACATGTAATACCAGATATAAGTTTACAAATACTTAACACAGAATTCACAACTTAATGTAAATTAAAGACTGAGAAACTGTTTGCTAAAATCAAATATACCTGGAACAACTAATACACAAACGCACTATATAAAGCCGAGTATTGGAACTATATTTAGAATAGAAAGGTGTCCAAATTATAGACGTTAGATAGTCTTGGACTGCTAAACCAAAGAAAGAGTACGGTGTTTCGCGAACGGCATTAAAATATATGGATGTTCAGGAATGCACCTTTAAATTTTCATGAATGAAAAACGAACTTTAAAAAGATTATGTGAGAGAAAACAAGAAAACGCTCAAAAACAATACAATGCAGTGTTATTAAGAAATAAACATCTTTACATTAATGCTAAAATGACTGCAACGATTCATAGATTGTAGCAAAGAGGAATCTAGTCACATTTACTAAATAAATAGTGATTTAATAACAATTACCAATGCATTAAAGCAAAAAGAAAAATTCTGGTCAACTCTACCTGAAGAAAAAAGATACAGGAAGAAGCCTTAAATGTACATAAATGTGTAAATTATAAGAAAATCTTGAGAAATTTAGTGGAGCAGAATATATAAAGATTTATGACCGCAGCGAGAGTCACCGTCAAAGTAACAAAGGCAGCAAGTGATGAGACCAGAAACAAATAAGAATAGAGAAGAAAAGCGAAAAATTAAACATTACATGGATGATTTACAGGAGTTGTAAGGAAAAAAACGAAAATAATTGACATGGTAAAGAAACGGACACATGAAAAACATAAAAATACAAATTTCTTCACAGGGAGTTACAAGGAAAAAAGCTCGAGTGGACCGAACAACCAGGAATTTATAATTTTACACAAAGTATTTATAGACGTTGTAATTTGTCCTTGGAGAACATCAGGCTATACTAGGTTGAAATATTTTAATATATACTTTTCCATTGCTTTTTACACAATGTGTGTTTATAACACATTTTTCATAATAACATTAGTATTGATATATCGAATAAAATACTATCTATATGAGTTAAAATATAGTGATAACTCCTATTAAATAGATTATAAATATATTAGACATCTAAGTTGATGGGACATATATATATATATATATATATATATATATATATATATATATATATATATATATGTATATATATATACACGCATATATATGTATATATATGTTAGGCATAAGGGGGAGATTATAGATAGATATATAAATACCCGTTCACATACACCCTTCACGATAGAGCTAGAACCCAGAATTAGATAGAATCGAGACATTGACTCGACAAAGGGCAACCCAAGGCCCAAAGTGGGGGTCGATGTACTGCATCTCATCAGTGACGTGCTCCGACATAGGCCCGAACCCAGGTAGTCGCACGCATGAAGTGTGCAATACTGACGACCTAGCCATATGGGGCACGGCGCAATCTATTGGCGATGCCTCGATTTTTAATTCTTATATTTTTATCCAGTTTTACATTCTACGATGTTACAAGCAACGCCTCCTATACAACTAATATAGTGACTGCTGGTATGCAGACCGTAGATATCACATCTACACACATTAACTGAAATTAGCCGACTCCCCTGATACGATTTTGGAACAACCTTATTTGTTGAGGGACATCACGTCCTTACGAAAGATGTCCCGCGTTTTCTACACATATTCGACATTAAGAGGGGATTATAGATAGATATATAAATACCCGTTCACATACACGCTTCACGATAAAGCTAGAACCCAGTATACGATAAAATCGAGCAATTCCATCGACAACGGAAACGTAAGATCCAAAGTGGGTTTCGATGTACTGCATTTTATCAGTGGCGTGATCCGCCCTAGGCGCTTGGCCCATATCGTTACGTCGTCAGTATTGCATACGTCATGAGTGCAACGACCTGGGTTCGCGCCTATATATATATATATATATATATATATATATATATATATAGGGGGTGCGTATTGCTGGTTTTATTCGATTTGTTTGTCGGACACTGTCATCATTTTACATCGTTTTGGTCCAGGAATTTAGCTGTCAAGCTGCCAAAGTTCGACGATTAAAACATAGACATTTCTTCCAAACTCCTCCGACAATTTTGGGTCTAAACACTTAAAATTTAAAATTTAAGGAACTTGGACATGGATCTAACTTTATAATTTGCTTTGCGCCGTAAAATGAATGTGAGGGTTTCAAAATTGGGGTAAAAAAATAAAAAAGAAATAATTTTGCTGTGTCTACAAAAATACTCATACACTTTCTGGTCTATACATTTGAAATTTTAAATACAGTATTGTTCAGAGTTTTCATTAGGTTTGAGTCCAAAATTTGAGCTACCAAGGGATCAAAGTTAAAAAAAAAAAACATTTGACCTTTGCGGTGTGTAGCAAACTCATCACCAAAGTTTTACTCTAATCATTTGAAATGTATATAACTGCTATTCCGACATACAGCAATTATTTTAATATGTTTTGGGCAAAGATATTGCTGCTAAAAGGTCAAAGTTTAAAAGGATTCATCTTGGACGATTCTACAAAACTCTCTGCTAATGTTAGGTCTAAACACTTGAAATTAAAAATGTAGGTTACTTGGGCATTGGTCAAACATTTTATTTTGATTTGAAACCAAAACAGTAAATGGTTAGTGGTTAAAATTGGGGTCAAATCTAAAAAAAGATGGCCTCTGCTCTCTCTACGAAATTACTCGGACAATTTCTGGTCTAAACATTTGAAAACTTAGTCAGACAATTTTTGGTCTAAACATTTTAAATTTTACATAAACGTATATTCACACATAAGGCAGCAAAGCAGGGCAGAATTGCCAGTCGTAAATATGGTGTTTATTGACAGTAGTAGTAAATAATTTTGGGGTTGAGTATAATCGTGAATAAAGAGTAAGTATAGAGTTTAGAGTAATCGTTAATTAATTGTAAATAGGTTGGGAGTTGGGAAAATAGTAAATAAATAGCAAAAAAAAATGGGTTCGAGAACAATAGTAAATTAAAATCAAATAATGTTTAATTAATAAATATATTGAATTGATGACAAATATGTTTGGAGTTGAAAAAAAAACTAAATGCTTTGCAAATAATTTTGGTTTGTGATTAATGGTGAATCTTCTATACTCCAATCAATTCGTTTTTCGTTTATTTCGTATTGATAATCATATAAAAAAAACCTCTTTACTATTAGTATTTATTTGTTTTTCCCACCAAAGCAAACTGTGACACGTGGTCGTTTTTAATGGGGGGGGTTAAATCAGCTCCCCGGAAAAAGGCAAAAAGGGCACTCTGGTTGGGACCAAAAATAATAATTGACCAAGTATAGAGGGTTTGTCCTCCACAGACCGAGATAAATCAGCTCAAGTGCAATATCTGCAGAACAGACACTACAACTTGATCCCGTCAGGAAGGCCAAGAACAAAAGAAAAAATGCAACCTTCTTTTCTTTTAGTATTTATTTGCTTTCGCACCAAAGGAAAATGTGAGCCGATGTCGTTTTTATTTGGTGTCAACCCAGCTTCCTGAAAAAAAGGCAAAAGAGGCACCCTGGTTGGGTTCAAAAATAGTAATTGTGCCAGTATAGAGGGCATTCTCTCAATTGACTTGGACAGATTACCTTAAGTGCAGCATCTGCAGAACAGGGTATTTATTTGCTCCCTCACCGAGCAAATAAGGCACAAGGGAAAATGGGTACAACCTCTCAGGGGAGTAGGAGAGCTGGATACTGGCAATTGGTATGAAGGGTGTCCCCTACATGGACGAAGGTCTTATATGTGCGGTTGCTTCCACATATGGTCTTTACTTGCAGTATTAGCCGGAACAGATACTTCACTTTGATCTCGGTCCTACGTCAAGGTATTTACCAAAGACAATATGTGGGGGTAGCCCCACATATATGTGGGGGTAGCCCCACATATATGTGGGGCTACCCCCATATATTGTCTTTGCTTGCAGTATCTGCCAGAATAGATACTACTCTTTGATCTCGGCCCGAAGGCCAGGGACAACAGGGTATTTATTTGCTCCCCCACCGAGCAATTAGGCACAAGGCCGATTTTAAAAGTGAGGGAGTAATTGGAAATGGGGACCAACTCCCCGGGGAGTAGGGGAGCTGACTAGTGACAATTTGTATGAAGGGTTGCCCCTACATTACCCAATGTCTTATATTTGGGGTTGCCCCCACATATGGTCTTTGCTTGCAGTAGTTGCTGGAACAGATACTACACTTTGATTCCGGCCCGAAGGCCGAGGACCACAGAAAAAAGCGAGCCTCTTTTCTATCTATTTAATGTATTTATTTGCTTCCCCACCAAAGCAAATTAGGCACAAGGCCGTTTTTAATGTGGGGTAAAAACCAGCTCACCTAATTGTAGGCAAAAAGGAGGCACTTTGGTTACCAAATATAATAATTGTCCCAGTAAAGAGGCTTCCCCCTCTATTGACTGGTAGAAATTACCTTAAGTGCAGCATCTGCAGAATATATACTACACATTGATCCCGGTCCGAAGGCCAAGAACAACAACAAAAGGCACGCCTATTTTCTATGTATATAAAAAAGATAATACACTTTTCTTATATATGATTTGTGGAACTGCATTCACTAGCAAAAGATCAAGCTTACTTGAATATTATTTTAAACATTGATTTTAGATATTCCCCTATTAATGCCTTCAGTGTCCTAAAAGGATAACACTCTTTAGTTAACTATTACGTTTAATTATCATAATGCTGCTATTCTACATGATTTATGCTTGAATAATATTGGCGTAAAATGGTTATAGTAAACACAAATTTGTTTGTATATATTTATGTATACGTATATAATTTTGTTCAACATATTTTGCCTATAAAACTCCTCCTAGATTTTTTGGGTCTACAGACATGAAACTTCATAAATAAGACTATTGAATCCATGCAAAACTTTATATTTAGGTTTAAACCCGGAAAAATCGGTTCGGAAGTGTGAAAATTAAAAAGAAACGAAATTTGCCAGGTGAAGGTCGAACGGCGGAAAGTACGAATGCATAAAGTATTGGTTCAAGATTTTATGTTTAGCCTTGCGGCTAACATGTTTTCATAGCCCAGTAATTAATTGCAGAGGGAAAATAAAACGTGAGCTGAAATGTTTTTATTTCGATTCTCGCAGATGGCGCATCAGTTTTTGTGTTAATACTTTTTAAATCATTGCTATACATTGCATTTAATCAATCTATCTACCTCTCTCCTCTCTCTTTCTTTCTCTCTCTCTCTCTCTCTATATATATATATATATATATATATAAATATATATAAATATATATATATATATATATATATATATACATTTGTCTGTCTCTATGCTAGTTCAGCAAAACTATGCTGCAGAAGTACATTACTTTTCATATTCATATTTTTTATATATGCTTATGAACATGATTTTCTGAACAGTACATAGGGGCCGAGCAAAGCCGAGAGGAACTGCTAATATATATATATATATATATATATATATATATATATATATATATATATATATATATATATATATATTCGTGTGTGGGTTTTCTTAAATTCATTCACCCAGAGGAATTCTCGAAATTGTTGAAAATATAACTTGGGTTGTTCCCATATATATATATATATATATATATATATATATATATATATATATATATATATATATATACATATATATATAAGTTTACGTATTTATGTGTACATATTTCCCTACGCAATAACTTTGTCAATTTTAAGCCTACAGACTGGAAATTTAATATACAGGGTATTAAGATTTGGCAACATCTCTGTGAACAGTTTTTGGCCAGTAATTTTGGTTTAAAGGGGTCAAAACCCAACGTTAAGTTCTTTGAAAACTCCACCAAACTGCTCCGACAATTTTTGGTCTAAACACTTGAAATTTGTGATATAGTTTTCTTGTGCATGGATCTTTCTTAATAACTTCATTTGAGCCCAAATAGCGGTCACATTAAAAAAAAATTGACCTCTACGTCTCTGCCAATTTACTCAGCCAATCTCTTGTCTAAACTTTTGAAATTTGACAGAAAGTTTTTTTCAGAGAGGCTTTTGTAATCAGTTGTGGTTGAAACTTTTTAGTTACCAATATATAAATGTATGTATGTTTGACTGCTTAACATATTCGAGAGGGGCTGTAAATATTAACAAGATCAATATCGGTTTTAGATTCTACCTTTTAGACGAAAAATATCGAAAAATTGGATAAAACTTTTAATATCTTCCCTTTCAACTGGGCAGAGGGATCGCTTTTTTTCGCCGATATCTTCGAAAGTCATAATCATCTATCGATTTTCTAGCCTTAATTAAAAGCTATGTCTCTTTCGGTTTAGCGGTGGTCGTAACAGCAAAGACGCTATTTTCCTCCATTTTCTTTTAATCCTTTGCGGTACGGATTCGAGCCTGCCTTCCTACTATCACTTTATTATTATTGCTACGCTGAAATGCTAGTATATACATAAAGATCGAACCAGAGGGTAACTGGTTATATATATATATATATATATATATATATATATATATATATATATATATATATATATATATATATACATATATTTTGCTGTGTATTGATATTCATATAAAAACGCTTTTTCTTATTTATTTTGATGTTTTTAGGTATTTATTTGGGGCCCAACGAAAGCAATCTTTACACAAGTTCGTGTTTAATGTTGTGACGGGGAACTAGCTCCCCTAAGACAAGTGAAAAAGGGGGTTCTATTAATATCAAAAAATAGTAATTGTCTCGGTATGAAGAGTTTCCCCTAAATTGACCAAGGACTATTACTTTAATTGAAGCATCCTTAGAGATACTGCAATTTGATCCTGGCCCGAAGATCAAAATCTACAGAAAAAAAGTAAACCTTTTTTTCTATTTATTTGCAAAGAAAATATGACGTTGATATATGTAGGACTAGTACAGTTAATTTGTCTATTCTTTTAAGTATTCATTTTTATTAATTCCAAGTTAGTTCTGGTTTGGTGGCCGTTGTAACAGCAAAGCCCTCATATTTTCAACATTCTTTTCCTCCTTTGAGCCTGCCTATCTACCAACACTTTTTTGTTTGTTTTTGCTCAACACACACATACAAACAGCTGCCAATGACGAGGTGAAATGCTAGTATATATATATAAAAGTGAGCGTGTATGTGTGTCTGTGCGTGTGTATTTTTCCTTACGCAACAGCTCTGTCAATGTTTAGTCTACAGACTTGAAATTTGATATACAGGCAACTGAGATTTGGAAACATATTTAATCCGTTTTCAGTCAGAAATGTGGCTGTTAAGGGGTCAAAGTTCAACGATTTGACCCCTGAGAACCTTACCAAACTCCATTGCAAATTCTGGTCTAAACACTTGAAATTAACATGGGTCTAACAGAATAACTCGATTTGAACCCCAAATAATAATGTTTTGGAGTCATAATAGGGGCTAATTTAAAAAAAAAAGGGTGCCTCTGCGGTCTCTACAAAATTAGTCAGACAATGTCTGCTCTAAACATTTAACACTTGACATAAAGGATATTCAAAGATAAGGCAAGATTTTAATCGGGTTGGGTCGAAAATTTTTATTTACCAATATCTTAATGTATGTATGCGTGTTTGCATGTCTCTCTAAACTTTCGACAGAGGCGACGGATGTTACCAAAGTCAGTCTGTTATGAAGTTCGGAATTTCAGACGACAAATATCGAAAAATGTATAAAAACAGTTATATCTTCACCTTTAACTGGGCACTTCATACCAGGGGGTCGCTTTTTTGTCGAAATATTTGAAAGTCCTAATATCCTTTCAATTGAATAGCCTTAATTTAAACATGCGGCTTTGCAGTGATCCTAACAACAAAGACGTCAGGTTTTTTCCCCCATTTTCCCCCTCCGCGATACGGGTTCGAGCCTCCCTTCCTACTATCATTTTTTTTTCCTACTATCATTTTTTTTTTTTTTTTGCTCAGCATACACATCCAAACATCCGGGCAAAGCGGGCCTGCAATGTTGGTACGCATATATTTTTTAAACAAATGTTGCCTACACAACTCCTCCTTACAGTAGACACATTTTCGGAGCCCAGTCGTTGACTGCAGAGGAAAAATAAATCGTGAGTTCAACGTTTTAGTTTCGATTCTCGGTAGAGGGGTATGAGCCTTTTTTTTTAATAATTTTTAAATATTTACTATATATTGCACCTAATCTCTCTCTCTATCTCTCTCTCTCTCTCTCTCTTGCTCGCTCGCTAGCTATATATAAGTGAAAATGTGTGTCTGTCTTTTCTCTATGGTAATTAAGGAAGGCTATTTTACAGAAAGGCATTACTTTACATCTTCACAATTTTTAATATGCACATATGCACATAACCTTATGAACAGTGCATAGTACCCGAGCAAAGCCGAGGGGAACTGCAAGCATTTAATAAGTGTGGAGTTGAATAAAATGGTAAATTATTAGCAAATAATTTTTGGTGTGAGATTAATAGTGAATTATTACTAAAATGTTTGGAGTTGAGAAAATAGTAAATTAGGAGAAAATAATGTTGGATTTAAGATTAATCTATATCTATATATTTATGAAAGTGGAAGTGTATGTCTGTATGTCTGTGTATCTGTCTGTGTACATTTGCCGACACAATAACATTGTCAATTTTCAGTATACAGACTCGAAAATTGATATACATGGTTTGGAGATTTGGAAAAATGTTTGGTATTCATTATTGGCCAGAGATTTGGCTGTAAATATGTCAACGTTCAACGATTTAACCTAACTCCTCTACCAATTTTGAGTTTAAACAATTGAAATTTTAGATATAGTTTCCTTGGACATGGATCTAAGTTAATACCTTGATATTAGCCGGAAATAATACATGCTAAGGGATCATAATAGGGGACGAATTAAACAAATATACTTCTGCTGTCGTTACCAAATTACACAGAAAATTGCCTGCGTAAGCATATGAAATTTTGCTAAAAATTTATTTAGAGATAAGGCACTGTTTTAAATCGGTTTAAGTCGAGATTAGACGATACCAATATATAAATGTATATATGTATGTATGTCTGCCTAAAACTTTTCACAGAGGTGACGAATCACTTAACAGGATCAATAACGTTTTGAAGCTAGACCCTTCAGACCCGAGGAAGTGGCTTAAACATTAGTGTTTGGGCAGTTTTCTACAGGGAGGGGTCGCTTTTTTCAACGATATTTTCGAAATATATCCCCTCATTTGGGTTGCCTAGCCTTAATTAAAGCCTACGTAAGTTCCGGTGGGCGGTGATCGTAACAGCAAAGCCATCGCATATTCTCTCGCTCTTGTTTTTTTTTTACATAGGCGTCACCACTTACCAAGGCCGACAGACCACTCAAGGATAAGATATAAGAGGGAACAGTAGTCACAAGGACAATATAGATATCTATAATAATGGAATTTCGGTAAATGTGGTAATATATATATATATATATATATATATATACATATATATACACACATATATATATATATATATATATATATATATATATATATATATATATATATAAAGTTGTATTATGGTTATTGTAGAGAGCATTCATAGCTAACAATATAGAATATATCAATTCGTTTATACTGCTAAGAAATGTTTACGCATATTTTGATTTCCCCATACCCTATATATATATATATATATATATATATATATATATATATATATATATATATATATATATATATATATAGACAGATAGATAGATAGATAAATATACCTATATATATATACAGATATTCATATGTGTGGGTGTTTATGCATACGCACATATACACTTGTGGCTGTTTTTATATTCTACATAAATACACACACATAAACACACATATATATATATATATATATATATATATATATATATATATAATATGTATAATGTATTTGTATATATTAGTCCTCGCACGAAAGAGCAGGACACAAAATGTTTAAATAATTATAATAGAATAACAATAACAATGTATTTCGCTGGCGAGACCTCCTATTGAGCGTAACGAGTTATACAGTCCCTTTGAAAGGTTTATCTGTAATTTTCTCGTTATCTCCTGAATATTTTTATGAAACGTATATAAAATATATTCTTTATTACATTTTTAAGATGTTCTATTCTGAAAACAGTTTAAATAAATTCAGCAAAAACAGTTATTTTAAACTTTTTGTTACAAAAATTCAGATTTTCTCATTTTTCAGAAAGGTATGACAAAGAGGGGGTTGCAAAAAAGAGTTGTATTGTGAGGTTAAACACAAACTGAAACATAGAAAATATTCAGTAATAATACAAAGAGGGGTTTGCAGAAATGAGGGGTGGTGTGAGATGAAATACAAACTGAAATAGAGTATAGAAGTGTTTATGTAAATACATGCCAAACCGCAGTCATTTTTTAATCCAAATGAATAAATTAAAAAGCATATAATCTAAAAATATACGACACAAGTTAGAAAAGCTTTTACACCAAGGCCTGAAAATTGTTGAACACAGTTTTTTTTTTTACTATAGGCTTTAAAAATAAAGGTAAAATATTAAATTTGAAATTTATTTATTTGCAAAGTGCACTTTTATACATTTTACAAAGTAAGGTATTACATTTTTATACCTTACTTTGTAAAATTTATTATAGTAAAACACAAATTGTTTTACAATTTTCATGCCTTGGATGAAATGCTTTTCTAACTTGTACATATATATATATATATATATATATATATATATATATATATATATATATATACATATATATATATACATATACATATATATATATGTATATATATATACATATATGTGTATATATTTAAACAATTATCTATCTATTTATATGCATCTACATTTCAATCTATTTACTTTCTCTCTGTATATATATAATTATATACATATGTATATACATATACATATATACATATGTACACACGTACACACACACACCTGCACACACACGCACACATACATGCACACACACAAACACACATATAAATATATGTGTGTGTGTGTGTGTGTGTGTGTGTGTGGGTGTGTGTGTGTGTGTCAATGAAATAATTGTTGAGATTATTTTTCTCTGATTCAGACAAAATAACCAAAAACTTGCAAGAATACATCATGGAAAGCGAAGATATTTGGCACCGCTGTGTTCGAACACAAAAAAGCAAGTGCGCATGCCGAGCGACGCACGAAGAAGTCATCACGCAATGTTTCGTCTGCGATTCTCTTCCATTCAGTCGGTGAGATTTGCCATGTTCAAAAGGTCAGACAAAAGGCTATAATCAGTTTGGCTCCCAAAACATTCCTTTGCTTCGCTTTTTATGTATATTTTTTTTATTATTTGTTTCTAATTCGTTTGCATTTTTGTTTACTTTTCCATTTATTAGAGGTTGAACTCATCTGGATTCATGTATAAAGGACTTGCCTCTGCTACTCAGCGTTGAGTAATAGAATGTATCATCGTAGTCAATAGTTAAAGAGGTTTAATTGAATCGACACGCGCGAATAACACATTATAACAGGTGTAAATAGTAATAATAATAATAGATTCTAATTTGCTGTGCAACTCTACAAGCAGGAAAAAGTATTTTCCTTGATATCATTGCATGTCTCGATATATTTTTACATCTTTTTTATGCCGTATGAATATATTTACCCTTGCTTTTCCCAATAAATCCCTACTTTTATTGACTTATAAGGGTTGATCAAAGTACGACCCCCCCTACATGTATATGCATATAAACATATGTATATCTATATGTGTGTCTGTGCTTGTGTGTCTGTGTGTGTTTGGGGTGGGTGAGTGGTGTTGTTGGTGTTGTTGTTGCTGTTGTTGTTGGTGGTGGTGGTTGTTATGTGTGTGTGTGGGGGGGTGAACGATTGATCGGGTTTGGACTTAAATCACAGTAAAAAATAAAACATTTTTGAGTTTCGGAATGGTTATGGCACTAGACAAAATTGTGTCAATTTTTCCTAAGCCAAGTGGTATCTTTTTATTGCGTATTTTTATTTGATTTTTACTTGATCAAAATGATGTTACTGCTACGAATATAATTGTATATTTGTTTTTCGTTTAAAATTTCTACTAAATCAAAATTCTCTAATGATTTGTGAAAATATCTTGATATTTAACATGTTTTAAAGTAATCGGGAAATAAACCCACAATATACACACTTACACACACACACACACACACACACACACACACATATATATATATATATATATATATATATATATATATATATATAGAGAGAGAGAGAGAGAGAGAGAGAGAGATATTTACAGATTCATAATGAACAAGTCGGGAGACGCGATGTCGCCCAGGAATAATTCGGATCGACTAATGCTACCTACTCACATATGTTTTAGGCATCGATATCTGTCATACGTCAAATTTTATAAAATCGGTGGATTTATTTATTTATTTAAGGTCCAAACTCATTGCACCTGGAGAAAGTTTTACATACGGTCATTTAGTCAGAGTAGATTGAAGTTTACATTAAACTGTAAATAATCAGTTGAAGATTTTGTCATTGCATATATATATATATATATATATATATATATATATATATATATATATATATAATGACGTGCTTTGAGTTTTAAAATGCAAATCTTAAGTATATAATTTCAATTACGCCGTGTACAGAAACGGGCATTTCAACCTGTATCCTATCATATCAAAAAAACATACTACTGATTTTAACTTCTGGACATTTTTGATTGTATGGAATGAAAAGCTACTCAAATGCACTTGTAAAGTAAAATGTCTAAAATGTTAACTATTATAAAAATCGCAGGTTTGTACTTTCTTCGGATTAATTCGATTATCGATTATCGATACTTATCGAAGTCATTTCGATATAGAAAAACGTATTTAAGAAGACTACAGGGCAGGAAAGGATATTCTTGGGAAATTGAAAAGCATTGACCCGGACGTTGAAAAGTATATAGGGAATCGTCTCACACACAGTCACCCACCCACAGAGTTATTTTTATCTAATAGTAGATATCATCATCAGAATCGTTAATTGTATTTGATTAAAAATACATTTTAATTAATCATCAAACTATACAAGGTGAGTCACGGAAAACGAATTTTTTAAAGAATATTTAGTTTCGTTGGAAATATTTGAGGACGTTTTTAGAAAAGCCATGATATATATATATATATATATATATATATATATATATATATATATATATATATATATATATATATATATATATATATATATATGTGTGTGTGTGTGTGTGTGTGTGTGTGTGCATATATATATATATATATATATGTTACAGAATAGATTGAGAGAGAGAGAGAGGTGAGTAAACGTGGAGTGTAGACACGTTTACCAGAACCGAGGGTCAGCTGACCAGATTACGTATGAGTGACGTGGTCAGGTTGGCTAGATCTGAGAGACTGGATTTGGACTTTGAAGAAGACGGACGGCTTAATAGCTGTTCCCTCCCCTTCACTGGGGGTGGGGGACGCTGACGTGTTCAAAGCAAGCAAGATTCACTTCCATATTCTGTGTCGACATCTGGAAGGAAAATAAAAAAAAACTATAAAACCAATTCTTCGTCTTGGAGTGATAAATCTTCGTCTAACAGGTACCAGTATCCATCCAAGAGAAGATGAATTCCAGATGGATCAACATCGACGACACATGAAGCAAGGCATGTAAAAGAAAATGCATGTAACACACACACACACACACACACACCCACACACACACACACACACAACCGCATATGAAACTAGACGATCATACTCACACGGATTTCTTTTATGCCACGCATAATCTCCTTTCATTCAAATAATAATCATTCCATGACAACAAATACAATTATGGTCCTCCCCTTTTATGTTATACACCAAATGGCAATTTGGTGCCCCTCTATGATAACCCTAGTGATAACTTCAATGATAACTCTATGTAACATATATATATATGTATATATATATATATATATATATATATATATATATATATATATATATATATATATATATATATATATATGTATGTATATTAGTGGCCTTACAAGCTCACATGTTAAATGGCCAAGCAAAATATATCAAATTTCATATCAAAGCAACAAAACTGACGCTTACCCGACAAGACATTATATATATAGATGTAGATAAATTTATGCATCATTTATTCGTAAAATAAATAATACTTTTTGCGTATGTAATACATTTTTAACCATCGATTAATAATATAATCGTAAAAAAAAGCCTGAAAATTTTCTGTTAGTTTTGCTTTTTTAACAAAAGTTATGGGCATATTAATTGTCAATTTTGCGACAGGTAAAATTATATCCATAACACATATGGCACATTTATCTATCTATCCATATATCTATATATCTATCTATCTATCTATCTCTCTCTCTATATATATATATATATATATATATCTTTCTCTCTCTCTCTTTCTCTCTCTCACACTTTTCTCTCTCTTTATATATATATATATATATATATATATATATATATATATATATATATATATATATATATATATATATCATATTGGGCAATATTAATAGAATATTGATCAGAATTTCGCACATGAAGCACGTGGAAAAGCGTATTGCTCGATTCGTGTATTGGATAGTGTGGCATTTTTCTTTTATGTTCCATGTTAAGGGAATCATTCCTCATCCATACCTCATGTTTGGTTTCAGCCATACAAAGCTTCAATCATATTCATGTGTTTTCCTAGTTTAGCATATGGATTACAAATCGGTGGTATTACTACAAAACCGCTTTACTTTAGAGAGTAAGTTATGTCGTACATTTTCTGACTACATAAAAATTCTACTTAATTAAAAAGCATTTTATTAACTACATAATCTGTATTTAGTCTTAAACGATTGTTAGAATAGCTATGTCAACCCCTCATTCTACTTGCTTACACTAATACTAATACACATCAGTATGTTTAAGATCTAGAGCAGCCATCACACATGCATATTAATACCTTTTCTGTCTAGTGTTCCATCACCTCAATACGGATCCTTAACCTCACGTCTCCCCTCATTCATTTATATATCTCAACACAGGCTAAAATTTTCAACCATTGTTTTGCTTCATTTACATAAAACATTATATAATAATTATGAGTTTATTAGTATATTATTATTAGTATAGTATAGTTTATTAGTATATTATTATTAGTATAATAAATATTAGTTTATCAATTGACGAACCCTTCTGGTATATTTCATTGTTAAATATATGTATTTCTCGTTGATTTGATATTTAAAATGTGTAAAAAATGCTGCACAAGCCTGATTCAAGGTGGATCGATTAAATTTATCCTTCCAAACAACACAACACTACAGCTTAATTTTAAGAATTTAATTACAAACATCATTACTAGTAACTTGATATTTTGTAGACGTGATATCTAATTAATGGAGCTGCTTTCTGATTCAATCCCCACATTTATACGGACCCGGAACTAGTAGTATGTTTTTTCAACAAGATGGCTGCCGATGATCAGGCTGGCTTTGGTGTTGTTTGAGGCTATGTTAGTGATGTCCTCGACATATGACAACACTCTGTAATCCAGGGTGTTGTGGTAGGGGAAGTGCGGTGACGGTAAGGCAAGGTTACATATCCTAGCATTATTTCTGAACTCAAGCCTCAGTCTCTTTGGACTTGTGGACCGGGGCTGAATCCTGGTGCAAGACCCGAGGACTACCAGCGGAAACCTGATTGCACCAGGTGATCATCACACTGTTTAGTACATTCAGGTAAACTTTGGTCTTGACTTTCAAGCCGACATTATAGATGTAACGTGGTATGGGGAAACCCTTACTTTAAACCACTCTAAAAGCTTAAAGTTGTTATCTAAAACTCTGTTTTTATCACCAAAGGCAGGTCTCTGTCGTTCATGACAATGAAAGAGATGCATTTTGAGGGTGTTGGCAATGCTACAATTATCATAACTTGACGCGGTATATAGCATGAATTGTGCAGAGATGCATCTCCCATCTTGCTCGTTGAAAATTGCGGTATATGATAGCCAGCTCCTATCATTCTTGGAAGTTGTACACAATTTGCGGACTAGTATATTTTCTTCACTCAAAATTAAAAAAAAATACGTTTTCGTCATTTTACTGATCTTTGATATAAAAGAAGGAACAAACTTGTCTAGTATAAAAAGGTTAATATGAGAGTGCAATTTAATATTTATTATATAGATAAGCGCCAAAGCGAGGGAGATTTTTTTTTTACATAGAAATAGAGTTGTTAAATTTTTTTTTAATTTTGGAGAAACGTTTTGCACTTTTGTAAAACGGCTTACAATAACTGATATTACAGGGTATCATAGCTAGCGATGATAGATTGACGTCACCTCACGGTCACCACAGTATATTGAACAACGTAAGAAAGCTCGACAGAATGAAATAACTTATTAGATTCCGCGTGCCATTCACTCTTAATAGCCATTTGTTCAGGAGTCTACAATACAAGGAGCATTTTACGGTTAACATAGGTCAAAATAAGAAGACACATGTAGAAGAGATATGTTTCTATATGTGCCTGACAAGTGTTTTATATAGTAATACTGTTACTTGCAAACAAATTGTATATTTTAACTCATCACGAGATCAAGTTCGTAGCATGCTTATGAATAGTAAATGCACACTCAAAACACATTGTTACTGCAGTGGTTGTTGTGTAAACATATACTTAATGGTTTAGCCGGTTTCTCCAACTAAATTCTCTGAATCTTTAATAGGCGCCGCCCAGGTACGTAATCTTAAAGTTGTGGCCGATATAAGTTTTATCCATTTGCGGTTTCAGTGGTGCACTTCGTAGAGGCGAGTACACAGTATTAGACGGTCTCTTGATTTACCGTGCTAAGCCAGGCTTTCCCCCATCCACCGCGTCTTTTCTTCCTATCCTGGTATGTGTGTGTGGGGGGTAATGGTGGTATGGATCAAGTGATCGTGTTACCGGCAAAACTTTTGACTAAACAATAGGAGACATATCAAAAGGAATGTATGTTTGATAGATGGTACTCACAGATCGAATTGATGGTGTTTTCGACGAATTAGTTCCAGCAAATTCGAAGGATGAGGCGTAGACGTTGATGGTCAGAAACATCCAGTCTGCGTAACTCTACAACTTTTATTGACCAGATTTAGCATAATATAGGGGTATAGTACCGTCCAGAGCCTTGTATATTCTAATTTTTGTACCGAGTCTGATTTCATTTCTGAACCAGAATCGGCAGTATAAACAGCAGAAGGTGACATGGGCATTGTAAATATGGTTGCCAAAGTATTATTTTCCTTGACTTATTGCGCTGAAACTAGTATTTAAAATATTGAACCTTTTCAAGGATTTTTTCGTCGGGGAAAATTGGTAGTGAATCGTCTGAGGAAATCCAGTTGAAACGTAACTTTTCTTTATTGCGTTGATCTTTGACGAATAAATCTGCATCTGAGTAATGGATCCTTGAATGTCATCAAAGCTTTTGCCTATGGTATCAGCAGCATAGTCGAAATACAAAGATACATAGTTCATGGCTCACCGGGACTCCTGGCAAATTAACTACAGAGTTAGAAGTGATTCAAACAATAGCATAGTTTATGAGTGTGGGTGAAAAAACAATACCGATGGGAATCCCGAGCGTATTTAAATGAAGTTAGACTCTTTACCGTATATGCGGACCTTTGTGCTGGTAGATAGGTGGCCATCTTTGACCAAGTTCAGCTGTTTGGACGGATGTCGTCTACCTGCATTATCTGCTAAAGGCTCTGGGGTCGACCGAATCAAAGACATCGTCAAAGTCGATGAAGCACAGAAGTTGTTTTTTTTCTGATAAATCTCCAGCGACATTCAATGATTCGGCACAGCGTAGAAATTTGAGCATTGCTACCTAGCCCGGACGAAATCCCTATTTGTTGGGTGTGGCTCTGCTGTAACGATCTTTCTGAAATCTCTACACTAATACAGACGCAAAAAATTGAAGGCAATATCGACAAGACTTATTCCACACAAGTTACTGTAGCAACGTTTGTCTTCATGTTTTGAGAACTGAATAAGGACCGCGTTAAAGCATGCTTTTGGAAATCTCTTACTTTCGGACACGCCGGGTATCATCGGAGGAGCTTAGTGCATTATTAATGATTATAGCAAGAATGCCGTCGAATCCGGTCGTTTTTTTTTGTTTATTTAGCTTTTTGATAACGTATGTTATTTTGCCCAGCCCTATAATAAAGCTGCCAAAGTCGTATGAATTACAGGGGTTTGATTAGGTTCAGTTGTGTGGTGTTTCTATTATGATTAATCAGCGCGGCAGAAGTGGGTGATCCATTGTCGTATGCGGTTATCGATATTGGAGTAGGATTTCCCTTGTCGGTTTAGCATCGTCTCCCTTTTCACTGGAACTGTTTGGTGCTGGACTAGAGAATAATTTAAAGCTTCATCGTGGATACTTCGTGTTTTAGGGCTTAAAACCGGAAAAAATATGTCTCGACCTGTAGCTGAAAATCGACTTTTGTCTCCTCTCATTTAATCGTAAGATGTTATATTTTGGACGGTGGTTGAGTGTTGGTTTTCCGACCCACGTGAAAATTTACAGGGACAATCACTGGATCAAACATATGCTCGTTGCCGATCTCTGCCCCTAGGTGAGAACAGAAGTCAAACACGTTTGGGATCCCAGGCTGCTTCAAGCGTTAAAATATCCAACAGCCACTATGAAGTATATTGCTGAATTCTATCTATAATAGGTTGCACGCTATTAATGACATCAAGAATACCGAAAGGGTGCTTATACGGCCACCCCAGATATGTTGAATAAATCATCTCGCAAACGGACGCGGGCAAGATGTAGGGAGATTGGCACCCAAGAAAAAAAAAGATGTTTGCTTGAGGTCAATGAAACACCTTGACTACACCTTGGCCATCGGATTCATCTGTATGGATGTTGTAGTAGGGGTGCTAGTATCTGTTATTTTGAGGGTATGTGGGCATTATCTGCGATTCTGACCTCCGAAATTAAGGCGACATCGACCTCGTAATGGTGGATATTGTGTGCTGTGAGTATTGAGTATAAACGTACGCGCGTTTCAATATGAAAATAGGTGGATTGATTTGAATCTAAGAATCCATGAATAGGTAATGACCACGCTAAGAAAGAGAGAAAGAGAGAGAGAGAGAGAGAGAAAGAGATGGAGAGGGAGAGAAGGAAAAAAGAGAGAAAGGGAGAGACAGAGTTTAAACCTCCGCTGTAGCAGTTGTAGTTGAGGTAGAAGTAGAATTAATTTTTGTTTCATTTTTTTCTTGCAAACTCCGTTGACACACTCTGGCGTAGTAATTGTGCATACGTGCAAAACACACACATTGAGTATCTATGTGTTGGCATGTATATACATATATATATATATATATATATATATATATATATATATACATATATTAATATATATTTCTATAGAAATATATCTTCTAATATATCAATCCTTATACAAGACGTCCAAAGTGAATACAAAGCAATATATAGGATAAATGGCAAAAAATTATATTCTAAAATACATTATGTTTTATATTTTATTCCTTTACATCAATTGATCCTTACAGTTTGTGACAGTCTCTGTTTCGTAGAGTAACATCAGTCACTTAATAATTATATCAAGTATTTAGTCTATATTCCCTTAACTCATCAGAAGCAACACTCCATCCGTCAAAAGGAGTTAAATGTGATACAACATAGTGAGAATCCGAAAATTGGGAAGAGAAGCTGCAGTTACCATTTTTTATATTTTACCATTACGCCATCTTGGATTTTAATCAAACACAATCATTGAATCCCACTCTTCGTACTGCCCATTTAAATAAATTATGACACTTCTGACAAGAAATTCTGTATAATAATTACTAAATACATTTATTCTCAGTTATGTATACTTTACTTACGAGAATAATATTACCAGCATATACCTTATGAACTACAAATAAGTATACATGCCCTTATAGACGAACCTAAACCTAATTTAGAAAATATGAAAGCCCCACTATATGTACATACAAACTCAATCTATGAATCTACTACCTACATTTTCTTTTTAATCATTATTACATTTATTGTTACTAAGTTAAGACTACATACTTATGGTAATAATATAAACAAAACTATATTAACAAAATTCTAAACCACCACATATTTATATCTGTATGAAACCTACACTTAGCTACAAAAAGACAAGAAAAGCCAACTATTCGTACTATCAAATTAATTTATGGTATCTTCACAACAATATATTCTATTTAATAATTAGTAAATTTCATAATTCTAATTATTGTACATATTTTTACAATAATGTCAACCATTTATAATCTATCCTAGCTGTTTATATATACGAATCTAATATAATCTGCGAAAAGGCCGATATTTTACAATAGCCAAATTACAAAAAAATTAACAAAACAATTCATCCGAAATGAAAACTAAACATAATTCAAGCCAATTTCAATCATACACGTCAATACATATACTAATACATATTTACTATCATACATTTCAAACATTATCCTTACGTTATGTTAAGTTCATAATAATTTGAAAATTCTTTAAAATCGCAACATTTTAACCTTCCAATTAATTTTATAGAGTTGCTTCCCTTATATCAGGATATTCTGAGATTATATTTATTTATCTTTATCTATTTTCTCTCTAACATCTATACATCCATATCAGCTAATAATTAATTTATCATTTTGATATAGTTATAATGTCTTTAATTCAATATTATTTATTAGAAATTAAATCGACTTTATTTTAAATTAAGTTACTAATTTTTCCGATACTAAAGTAGTGTTATAATTTTACATTTTAAAATTTAAGTTCATTTTACATACGAACCTCTATTTTTAATAAACATTTTGCGAAACTAATTCCTAGTGTAAGTGTTATTTTTGTTCGTAGAACCGAACAGTGGTCGAAATACAGAGTAGTTTCCCTAATAATTATGCAAGAACCACGTTAAAATCGTATATATTCTTAGAGCATATTTGAACGATTATACATGGCTTATACTTTTTAATCTTCATTTCAATCTATTATAAAAATCATATTATAAACTCGGCATGAAGTTCTCAATAGTGGAATGTAGATTACACTGCGTAATTGCAACGTAATGGGAAATGCAGCAGAATGTTTTTTCCGTGCCATGCTTTTTATCACGAATTTGAGAAACACATTCAATCGATGTGATTGAAAATACGCGACTTCGCTGGTTGCAAGAAAAATAGAATTATTAAAATATTGAATATAAAACAATACATTAAATGATACAAGTAGCTTGCCTGTTTAATTGCAATGCATTTTATTATTTAAAAATAATAATTTTTATTAGTAATAAAATACAGATGATATAATTTGTAGATAAAAACTCCTTCCCTCACATATTTAACCGGATAGGATGAAAAGCAACAGTTGTAATCTTATTCTGCGGGGTTCCCACTTTCCGGCCTTATGCCACATTATGCTGATGTGGTCAGCATTTAAATACATACCCCATCACTGCGTCTGATGGGGAAGGTCTGCTAGCGGCTTGAGTTCCAGGGAGACAGGGTAGTACTCGTCAAGGATTCGTCACTTGACACTCAACCAAACAGGTAAGGGGCAAGGAACCGGCCCAGCACCTGTTGGACTAAGGTACGCCGCCTTGGTAATACCTAGGAGTTCCACCCTCCAAGGCCTTGCCACCGGACTTTCAGGTGGGGCAAGTTTATTGCTTGCTGCCTGAGGCGCCCGGACTGGGGATTGTGACAGGGTTACTCAGGCAATTTTTAAAATTGAAGCCTGCGGTGTTCCCACTTTCCGGACTTGTGCCAAATATTGCTGATGTTGCAGCAATTAAATATATACCCCATAACACGTCCAAAGTATTGCAACATCTTCCCAATTTTTTATAATGGAGAATTCCCTCATGTTCGTTCTGCTCAAAAATAAATATATATTTTTATATTCAATTATACATAACGAAAATTAGAAATCATTTGGATCTTAGAATTTTAGCATGTAAAAAGACGCCATTGTTAATTGTGTTCAAATGTCAAAACAGCTATATGTGTACAGAGAAGAGAAATAAAAGAAATAGAAGGTATTTTAACCTTAGAAAGTGAAAACAGAAGCCTTTTGTTCAATTTGGTGATGCAGTTCTGTAAAAAAAAAGAAGAAATCGCATGCATATAAATAAATATACAAAAAAATTAGCATGCAACATGTACCCGTTTAAAGAGGGTTTTTTTGTTAATGAAAACAATGCAAAAAACATAGGTCACTTTTGAAAAATAAGAAAGGAAACTAATGTGCACAAAAAAGCCAATGGTAATTTCTGCGCGCCTTAAAATAAGCATGGAACATGTATTTTGTGAAATTGGATACTTACACAGATTTTTTTAAGTGACTTTCTTTTATTCTTTTTTATTTAAACAAAAAGTATTAGTTACGCATTAGTAGGTGAAAGTGTTAATACAAATAAAATGTATACATTTTAACCTCTTGTCCAGGACCTCTTTTTATATATTGGAATCTATGTAAATACAGGGCCGTGAAAAAAATTATTCAGTCGAATCCCCCAACAAGTTTTGAGAAAAAAACGCTGTAGCGTTATTCATGTTGCGGGTTTCGTGAATACATCAGCGATATTTCCTTCTGATGATATGTAATTCAAAATACTGTGTTCTTTTTCACCTCGATTTTTATGAAATCGTATTTTATATTTATATGCTTCGATCTTTGGTTGATTATCGTGTTCTGTGCTACGACTATACTGGCTTGATTATCACAATTAATTACTACGGGGCTTTTAGTTAATTCTGGCTCTAAAATAGTATTTAGGATAATTTTAAGGTAGAGTGCTTCCTGGGTGGTGTGTGTGATCGACATGAGTTCTGCTTCATACGTAGAGAGTGATACAATCTGTTGCTTTTTATATTTCCATGAAATAATAGGCCCATTTTCTGCGAGTCTGAAACCATATCCATATATACTCTTGCGATATTCGTCGTTTGCCCAGTCTGAATGCGAAAAGGCTTCTAATTTTAGGGGATTTCTTGATTTTCTAAATACTTAGTTCTGTTCTTTAGTTCCTTTTAAATAACGCAGGGCTAGTTTAGCTCTGTTTGAATCTTATATTGTTGGTCGTGATAATTTTTGTGAAAGTTTTGTTATTGTATAGCATATGTCGGGCCTCGTTGCAGTCATCAAATATATACGACTACCTAAAAATTTTACGGTATTGTTTGTCATTTATTATTTCAGATTCTGTTTGTATATTTTTATTAATATCATTTTCGACCGGTGTAGAGCGTTTCTTGCACTCGCCCATTATAAATATTAATAGTATTTTATCGAGGTATCTCGATTGATTCATCGTAACAACTTCTGTACTTTGAGTAAATTCTATTCCCAGAAACAAGGATATTTGGCCAAGACCGGTCATTTCGAATCTTTTACTTAATTTGTTCTTTACATCAATTTAGATTATGTCACAATTTTATGTGATTAAAATATCATCGACCCACAAAACCAGAATCAGTAGTTTATCGTTTTTTTGTTGGGTATATAAACACCGGTCTACTGCGCATTGTCTAAATTGTTGTTTAATAATATAATCATGAAATAATGTATTCCAACACTGCTCAATTTGCTTTAGACCATATATATTGTTAAGTCGCCACACGCTATTTTTATTTTTCATTATAAGTCCCTCTGTGAGGGCAATTTCAATTTCACAGTCTATTTGGGCATTCAAATAAACATTTTTTTACGTCTCTTTGATGGATGTTTAGGTCATATTGTGATGCGTTTGCAGTAAAATTCTGATTGTCGTTAGGTTTGTGGTCCGTGAAAACGTAGAAAAATATTCTCTACCGCAAATCTGAGAGTAGACTTTAGGAACAAATCTAGCTTTGTCGTGTTCTACGCCTGATTTTGTAGTCTGTTTTGTAAAGACCCATCTTGTAGAGACATCATGTTTATGTTTTCGGAGAGGCACTACCGTATAGGTATCATTTTCTTTTACGTCATCTATTTCTTTTTTCATGGCAATTTTCCATTCATAACAATGTCTTGAATTACTTGCTTCGTTAAAGCTTTTTGGCGCAGTTTCTTTTGAATAGCAATAGTCGATTTGAAATCTTTTATAATGTCGGCCACAAAAAATCAGGTCGCCTTCTATTTCTTTTGGGATATCTTTCGATTTTATCATCATCATCATCATCATCATCATCATCATCATCATCATCATCATCATCATCATCGGCATCATCATCATCATCATCATCATCAACATCATCTTCATCATCATCATCGACACCGTTGTCTCCGTCATTTTTATTTCCTTCGTTTGTTTTAATTATTTGAGGGAATATAATTTCATCTTCTTAAAGAATTTGCAGTCGTTTCGGCTCTCATAATATAATCAATGATAGTTTCGGCTTCCATTCGTTTTAGAGAGGTCAGTTCTGTGAATAAAGAACTAAAGTGGGTATTTCCTTTCGATAAATAATGCTCTCTCAATATGTTTAATGCTTTGCAGCCATCGTCCACGGCTTATCTCATTACCAGTAATAGACTTCGGCCATGTAAGCATTGTATTTATTCCGCAAAGACAGTTGCGTTCTTTTCAATGAAGTCGGGCTCGTTTGTGTTTTCAGGTTGTGTTTGAAGTACTTTGTGTAGCTTTTGGATTCGAAGATATCCTGGAAATTTAACTTGCCACGATGCGAATTTTGATGTGGATCGATCGAAATAAAGACGCACGCTGGGCGCATATCCTCTAGAAGTGTAAGCCATGTTTAGTTTCAGAACAGTGTCAGATGGTTCGTTGTTCTAAGCAAGTTTTGAGAGGTGACTAGTTTGCAGTAGACAGAACAGTTTCCGATGGTTCGTTGTTACACACAAGTCCAAATAGGTGACTTCTTTGCAGTAGACAGTTCCACAGAGCAATATATTCATACCGGGTAGAGACGGAAAAAAACATGTAAAATTGCTACAGGAAAGGTTTAATATTTATGGAGCAATTCTGGTTACTGATTGGTTGTTAGCTCAACGTGAATTATTTCGATTCGTCAGTTCCTAGCAGCATCCTTTATAAATAGAATCGTCCGACTGTGTGGGATCATACCCCTTTACACCTCCAGTGTGATGGGATTTGTCTCCTAGCGGCTTCGGCTGCAGGTCGACAGGGTAGTAGTACTCGTCAAGGATCCGTTCTTGACACTCAGCCCGACAAGTGAGGGACCAGGAACCGGCCCAGCACCTGTCGGACTGAGGTACGCCGCCTGGGTACTACCTAGGAAGCCCACCACGGGCTTTCTGGTGGGGCAAGTAAATTGCTTGTCGCCTGAAGCGCCCCTACCGGGAAATGCCGACGGAGTGCCCAGGCAATTTTGATGAGGCAAGAGTGCCCCTCCTTTAGGAGAGCTTGCCTATTTCCACCTTCCGGCCTTGTGCCACATTTTGGCGGGGTGGATACCAAATATATAGCTACCCCATTACACGTCCAACATATTGCAACAATAGATCCTGAAAGATTTCAGCATTAATTCTGCGATCATCTTTAGTCTTCCCATAAATCACTATTCCTATAAACCAATCAGATACAAACGATTTAATAATTGAGAAGTCGTTTCCAGCTATATCGTAGAAAAGAAGACTTCATCAAGAGATTCCGTAATCCTATAGTATATATTTGGTACCAGATCTGTTGTAGATCAAGCAGAACGGCAACACTCGTGCATATCACTGAAGAGGTTATTTTGTACTGGGTGGTTAACCACTTCTCTATTACACATCGAACGCAACAACTAACTAATGGCATACACTCATTTTCTAGATCTTTACTAAGAATGAGTATGCCTACCCCATGAATGTTACATACGGGACATTTTAATGTGGTTTCCCTGATTGTTAGGAAGCGATTCCCGTTATGAACACACTTAATCAATTTGGAGCTATATTTCGTTGAGTCGTTTTCATCACTATAATAAGGAGGCCGTCACACCCGGGTCGGTTACTCAGCTTGAAGTCTGTGATGAACTTGACAACACCGCCCCCATATATTTTATGTCCCATAGTTTATTTTCAAACACAGAAGAAAATGTGTGAGGTTTACCTTGTCACATAATATATAATTAGCTGAAAGGTTTGTGAAAAAGTGTGGTTTTGCTGTGAGATTACCTCACTTTAATTGATGATGGTTAGTATAGAAAACACGCTCGTGTTTATTATTTGCGAAACTGGTGGGAACCAAGCTGCTGTTCAGCTACTTTTTACATGAGAGAAGGAGCATATAGCTCCCTCACATTCTTTATTACTCTTTTACAATTGTTGCTGAAGTGCCTAATGCGGCTTTAAACTCATGACATCAACTACTTTGAATACAATGGCTGGAACATTCAATAGGACACAACCACAGGCAGTTAAATGTTTGCTGGAAATTTTCAAAGAGTATAGAGCGGTCTAGGTGTGCAATTCAGCATTTAGTTAGATGTGTTATTATAGAGGGCACAGTGTTTTTATATATGGAACGCAGAATATATCTGATATAAATATTCCAGATTTATTCCGTCAGCCATAGAGTATCAATGCACTGTACTATACGGATATACGTCTGAGGATATGTTACACTTTGTTTTCATTTTAATTGAGACACCCACGTAGTGAAAGGATCCCAGTGGAGACAAAACACATACTGAAAATAGTTCAGGATTAGTTGTGAAAACTCTTCTAAGATATATGCAGATTGAGCGCGAGTGCATACGGTTGGGTCCGTATACAATCTGAGTTTTTTTTTTAAAAACAATGGAGAAATTGTCACAAAACCTCTACTTATAATCTGTTTGTTGAAGAGGACCAGCTATTCCACACTGTGAACAATGAAGTCTCGACACATGCATGTGATTCGCGGAATGAGCAGACAGAATTTTGACAATTATCTCAGATACGATTTCAGAGATAGTGACTCCGGCGTTGCGCGAACAATTGATTGCAAATATGAACACAGTGATGTGAGCAAGTGAAAAACAAAACACATAGGGACATTAAGGGTCTTATTGAGACGATAAGCTATCTTTAATGCAGAAATATATTCTATGCCCATGGTGATTTTTGATGTTAAGTTATTAGGTAATGTAAGACTATCATTTAATTATAATTGATTGATTGCCTGTTCTATTGGGAGGAAGTTTCACAGCTTTTCATCGCATTTATTTTCACAATTAATTTTCCTGGACATTCCACTGTAAATAACCTTCTGTTAATTTTATTACATTTAATTTATAAAAGTAGTTTTTTCGTCTGTCTGTTAATCACTATATTTTCAAGTTTTACATGCAAATGTCAATTGTCATACTTACTTGTGCTCTGAACAGAAGGGTATAGTTAAAACAGTGTTGTGTTACATTAAATACTCTACTTCTTTATTTAAATGTTTTGCCTTTCTGATTGTGCTGCGAACATAGTTGGAATTATTTGATAATGAAACAACTCAATATCATGGTGAAATTGTTCTTTTAACGAAAGCATTTTTTGAACGCGCCTGTGAAATAGTAATGATGGTACTGTTTATATTATATGTCCGGTGTTTTTTGCTTTCGTGATAATAAGACATCGCAAATGCATTTTTTTATGTTATACATTCTATAAATTGGTCCAATTCGCTTGGTTTTTGTTTTAAACTGATATATTCGATTATCGATTATCGATACTTATTCCAAACATTCCGATACGAAACCTATCTAAGAATGCCGTCATTTGTGAAAAGTTTTTTTTTCATGTATAATTTGGCAAGGCGTTTTAGTTAGACTCCCAACCTTTCTTTGAACCACTTATGCCAATTCAGAACTGATTATCGATTCATGCAAGGTGATCATCCCATACGCCTGTGGAAGATTATTCAACTTTAAGTTATACTTTTATTGCATATCGTTCTCTTAAAATCTCCTCACGTCCCGATTGCATTTTGGCAATCAGGGTGTATTCAAATACCTGTTATATATTTTACTTTAATCATGAAATCATAAGAATCTTAAACCATCTCATACGATCCATATAAATAACATGGTAAATTTCCAAATTTTATATATGCTATACACAAATTCTTAAAACATATTGAAAATCGCCTCATATATACGGAAATTATTGACTGATAAATTTATAATAAAATAAACATATATGCTCATCTTTACAAAATAGTTTGACAAAGTATCAGTTGTTAATCACTTACACGATTGAAACAACGAAAATCTAGTCACTTCTAACTCAAGTCAATGAGTGTTAACAAATTATTTTACTTTTATATCTCAAAAAAAAGAGTAATTAACGTGCATTATAACATTGTTGCAAGTTATGTCATTGTATTCAGACACTCAGTGTTGTACCATAATTTTCTGAGTACAGTATAGGTGACAAATTGTGCATCGTAATGTATTTAGACTACATAAAAATTCACATGAAACTATTTCCAAACACTTAGATTGAATAAGGGAACACACTTTTTAACTGATGACATTTAAACATACATAAGTATTATGTGTATTATAAGAATAGATCACTTTTGTCTTTTTGACGAAGCATTTTTTTTTTACATAGAGAATGGTTTACGTAGTAGTAACATAATGGAAATATGTTAATATAATATTACCGAAATATTAGTACGTAAACTACTAATGTATTTGCGGGGGGGGTAAATTAGTACTATTGAACCTAGATGCTTTATGATAAATAAGTGCACGATTGCCTTGCGCGCAGTAAGCATCTATATACAAGTAAATGAAAACAAGTTGACATTTTTTGCTAATATGTTTACCATAGAGAGCCATGCTATCTTGAAACCGGATACAGCAAATCAATGCACATAATCCTTCTTTTTATCTCTTGGATTTTTTTTCATATTTTATGCTTCTTCATAGATAAATGTATTTCTTTCTGAGTGACAGTTTCCATTTGTTTTTATCGGTTCTATTCCGACAGATTAATACCGCTACACACGTCTCCATTTCATCTCCTTCCTTTTTCTATTGAATATCTGCTAATTGGAAATGACAATACGGATATTCACAAATCAAATCCTATACTTATTCTGCATCCGAAACCATAATGTTACACTCAGGGAGGAAAGACTCTGTTTTTACATTGAAGTTAATCTCCTGTGTTGTTTGTTTGATGTGTTATGGAATAATCCTGAGCGTAGTGATTACTGTGGCAGTTCGTTTGTGATGTTTACTCATCCCATATATTCAAAAAATGAAACGATAATGCATCTGGTACTGGAGGAATATCAGAAAATTGTCAAGCTATCAAAGAGGATGAACAATCAGATAAATGCGGTCAGCTGTGAAATATTGAATCTAAAATCTACAGAAATGTGAAGGTTATATTGGAAGATACTTCATGTGCGACCATCCCCCTAAAACGAGTAAATGAACTACCATTCGATTATACACACAGAAAAAAGTATATATATATAAATATATATATATATATATATATATATATATATATACATATATATACATACATATATATATATATATATATATATATATATATATATATTAATATATATGTATGTATAAATATATATGGGTATATGTATATATACATATATATATATATATATATATATATATATATATATGTATATATATATAGCTTATTAATTGAACAAATATTGTTGGTTACATATGTGAATACGTGTTGCAGCAAATTACCAATTCATCGAACCAAAACATAATTGATATATACAAGTTCTCGCCTACAATGAGTACTATTTAATAATATGGCGAGGTTCATTAGACTTACACACAGGAAAGCAATCGATTACATCTGTATATATATATATATATATATATATATATATACATATATATGTATATATATACATATATATATATATATATATATGTATATATACATACACACGCACACACACCCACGCACACACACACACACACACACACATATATATATATATATATATATGTGCATATATATGTATATATGTGAGAGGGAGAGAAAGAGAAAGAGAAAGAGATAGATGGATAGAAAGATAGATAGATAGATAGGCATATAGATATATGCTCATGCGTAGATGTGTGTATATATGTGCATGTCCTTGTATATATATATATATGCATGTACATATATAGATTAGTAAATATATGTATAGGTGCATATACATGGAGACATATGCTTGTATATATACATGCATATACACATGTAAATGGATACACACACACACACATATATATATATATAAATATCTCTATATGTGCTTTCGTATATTGTATGTATATGTGCATGTATATGCATATATATATAAGTATACAAATGTATATATGCATCTATATATATATATGTATTCATGTAGTTTACTTTATATATACAGATATATATATATATATGTATTTATATTTGTATCTCTCTCTCTCTATATATATGTATATATATATATATATATATATATATATATATATATATATATATATATATAACTCTTACATGACTATTTACATGTATGTATGTATGCTTACATGTCTGCCTAAAACTGTTGACTAACACAATGGATTTTCCTGAGGTCAGTGTTATTTTGCAGTAAAACCCTTCCGACGACACATTTCAAATAAGAGGCAAAAAAAATTGAATTAATCCAAACTTAATGGGCATTTTTCTAAAGTGAGGTGTTGCTTTTTTCGCAGATATTTTCGAAAGTCATTCTCTTTTTTCGATTGTCTAACCCTGGTGTAGACCTATGTCACTTTAGGGTAAGCGCCACAGCAAACACGTCTCGGATAGTTTTTCACGTTTTCTGATCCTTCGCGGTAGAGTTGGAGACTGCCGTCTGCTACTATTTTATTTTGGCTCATGACACGCCCCAAAAATTGGACAACGCCGGGCACTTAGGTCTATATATATATATATATATATATATATATATATATATATATATATATATATATATATATATATAGTTTTACGTGGGTATATATATATATGTATATGTCTCTCTCTCTATATATATATATATATATATATATATATATATATATATATATATATTGTTGGTAAAAAAACGTATATATTTCTAACATTTTGTAAGAATTATATTCCTTTCTCTCAATTATTCTACACAATCATTATATTTCTCATTACAGCAGGACATAATCACGTTTATTACCTTTTATTGGATGGTGTTATATAAAAATATTACAAGGCGTTTATTAATGAGAATAGCAAAGATAAGACAATTTTGTCTGTCGACAATAAACAATAATAATGCCTTACTAATACATTATATATTACCTTGATAAAAGAAGTATTGCACATTTTTGTGCAATATAATATATATTTGTTGTTGTCAAATTGCACTAATTAGAGTAAGTGTTTTTTTAATAAGATGTAAAACAGTTGTATTGCTGCTAGAAAACATTAAAATTTATGTACAAGAGTCGAGTGATATCTTAGGAAAAGCTAATTTATTTATTGTCACTAACTCCTTATTTAATCAGTATATTTTTCAATTCACCTTTTTAACTCGGCTGGCATTTTGTATATTATGTATATTATGGCGTTCTGTAGTTATTTTCCAGCCATCATTTAGCCAAGCCCTTTCTCTCGGTGAATCCGATCGTTCGCAGGACAATTGTTATTACTGTTGTTTTCGTTTTTTTTTTTTAGCCTTTGTGTAGTTATTATTTTTTATTTGTTATTTTCTTTATTGGTTTTAAAACATATGTGACAACAGTATATTCTTTTTTATTGTTTTGACTATTGAGTATATATCCGTTAATGCATTATATGTTTTTATGTAGACTGTTTAAACAATATATGAAATATGGTAATTTTGTAGCTTACATTTTTAGTCATCTCCTTTTGGCTTAAATATTGTTGGTATATGAACGATTACTGAATTATATAAACCCAGTAAAATTCGGAATGGTACAAATTATATATATATATATATATATATATATATATATATATATATATATATATATATATATATATATATATATATATATACAATGGGTGTAAAATTAATTAAAAGATAACATTTTATTATCAGATTCATTAACTTACGTGTAGTTTTGTATCAAATGTTTCGGAAAAGTTGGCAATGCGGAGCTGCGCCCACTGAGATATTTTCGTACTGTTCCGCGCAATGTAAACAATTTGCAATCGTAATTGCTGAATCCATAGTATTTGAGGTGTCTTAAATTATTTACATGACCGTTTGTTTCGCCAATAAAATTGGCCATAAATGTGGCTAGGACAGTTCTGAAAGGGTCCTATTACAGAACAGCTATCAAAACTAAAAACTACCATGGAAATATCGACAATGATAGGACGGTACCATCAAACTTTAAATAATTTTTCGAAGAATCTACAAAGGTACGTAAGAGAGTTCATATAGCGAAATGTAGAGGTTTTTCAAACCGTCCTTTACTCCAAATAAAACGTAAAGTTTTAAGGACCCTGGCCAGACAAGTAAAGAAGTTTTACCGGAGCTGGATTGAAGAATGTCTCAAAAAGTATTTGATGTCGCGTTCTGAAAGCAGTGTCATAGTCTGCTCAGCCTGTTACATTGCCTTCCTTAAAGCAACATCACATACACACTCAATTGAAATTGGCAGAGGACCACACGAAAACGGATGTTTTGAAATGTTTGTTCACGTATGAAGTGTGTGTATCACTCTTGATTGCCCTGATGACCGTAGCAAGGGATAGGTCCTAGATAGACGACATTGTCATCAACGTTTAAGGCACCAACAAGGTGGAGGTGGGATAATTATTTGCTCTAGGACTATCAGGGGTAGTTCAGTTAACCCATGGAGATTCCCAGAAGCGTAAAATTACGGAACAGTCTTACATAGCTTTTCCGGAGGACAACTTTTAACCATTGCTGAAGAAGCAAAGGTGTTCAGAAGAATCATTATTTTTATGCAGGATAATGCTCCCTCGCATTCAAAAATAAGAGCAAATAATATTTGCAACAGTTATGGCTCTCTGGGATATGGAAGATAAAGTGGTCGGTTAATTAGCCAGATTTGAACCCAATTGAGGACTTTTGGAGTATCATGAAACGACGTCCCTATGCAAACGGACGTCGATTTAAGAGCAACGATTAGGTGTGGTATGCTCTCCAAGAGGTATCGCGAGGAATAACTGTTGATGAAACCACAAATTTGACTACTTTTGTGGAAACCCCTTTTACAAGCCATTCATAAAAAAGGAACTCGTATGCTCTACTAAATATGTGGTAGAAATTAATGTGTACTTATTGTATGCTTAGCATTTTCCTAGTTCATTTACTGTTTTGAAATTATTTCAATAAACAAGTGCTTGGTATAGTTTGTTTGTTTTTTCTCAATCTCTTTAATAAATTGACACACTGAACTCAACAGCTACTCCATGTCTGCTGAAATATGTATTATGCGTTCTCCTTTCCTGTGGATTTTTCAGAGTGTTTAATAGTATAGTAGAAGAGCGGGATACTGCAATAACAATTAGTAAGAAAATGCAATACAGTATATAATCCACCTGTATATAAACATACAATATTATAAATAACACCGTAAGGTGAAGCAAACAGCGTATCCATAGGCCGAAAAAAACAATATTTCACATCGCTACTTGAAAATAAAAACTTATACTAGGGTCACCGTATCCCAGGTTACTACTTTATTGTACTTTTGATAAGGTGTATTCCACTTAAGCATTGCACGAAGTTTTCATTATCAGAAACAACAATATAATAAATCTTAGAACACTTATCTCAGCTTGAAACACAAACGAAGCAGTCGATGAACGTAGAATACAACGTTTGTTTAAAACATTTAATTATGAAGATGCAAAGCTTTCTTTGACATCAGCACTTTGCAGTTGACCAGTGTTACTGTTGAGCGATTTGAACGCCTGCAAAGAACTCACAAAGATGGTGCCTGATGACTTTCTAGTCGGCATGGAAACCTGTGTGGCTATAGTCTTGGCCTCTACAACCTGAAGTCCAAGATTTTTTTCATAGATATTTGAAATTTGAAGAGGATTCTTTTCAATGGGTCAAGTACAGATGGGAACAATAGATATTCACCACCTATAGGGTAACTAGTGTGGTGCTATTTGAGTAGGTCTTTATATTTAAGATAGTGTTGAGTTTTTTTTTGTTTCTTTGTTATGTACACACTCATTAATTTCTGATCCATGACTAAGTGTCCTTTTACATGTACTTCACCTCTTCTTTCGGTTTTGGATGGGAGATGTCATTATCCATCTATATTAGAAAGTGGCCTATTTTCTTTGTGATACCTTATTAGTGCACTCCTTAAGTATTACATGTGCTATTGAAACGGTGACAGTGTGCACAGACTAAAATCAATTACTAAGAAATTGTATGAATACATGATATATTGTATTTATTTACTATTGGCAGATTGCTATTATTTCCCCTACAAATTGTAAATAGTGATACTTTTTCACTTCAGATTGAAACAGCCAGGTGTAAGCTATAAAATAATGAAGTATGACGTTATTTTAGTGTTTTACTGGGGATATATTTATATGTCCTACTGATGACAATGTATTACATAATGCATAGCATAAACTGTTGTTTAAAATTAGTCCATCTGGTGAATTAAAAGAAATAAAATAGGCTATTATTGTGAACACGTTTTAAAATATCGATTTTTTAAAATCCATTATGAAAGAACAGAAGAATTACGCTGCATTAATAAATATCGATATTACATTGAATTTCCTTTTTAAGTGAAATGTCTATTTCTTCCGGCATCGGAATTCGATTGCTTAGAGTCAAAATGTTTTAATTGAATTCAAGTTCTATATTTATTCCTTTATTCATTTACGCGTAAATTTCTGACTGACGAAAAACGTTCAACGACAGAAAATATTGATTTGTTTTAATGAGATAAAGCACTTTTTGACGTTTTCCTAGTAATTTGCATTTGACAAGATTTAAGTAATAAGGCAGGTATTTCATACAACTTGTGACACTCCTTCTTTTATTCTTACATAAAAATGCAAATACCTCGTAAATAATGGGTTCATAATTTGCAGAGAGCACGCTGCATGCGATAACCACTGCAAAACTTTTAATTTGTCTATTAAATGTATTTACCTTAGAAATACAATACTTACACAGGAATTTATGGTTTCCCCAAACTTCCAGCCAGACTATCCTACCCTAGTAAACTTTTACCATGAATCGACGCTCAGGCCTTTATAAGTGGTGACTTTCACGTTAAAAAACTTATATTTACATATGCACTTAGATTACTACAATGCGTCGGCCATGATCTGTCCGTGAAATGTATTAGTAAATGGAGTCACCTGCATAATTAAAACGGATATACTTCCTTTGCATGCTTATTAAGGTATGTCTCATTAGCTTATATTCTAGGATTCCATTAAATGCATTATACTGTTTTTTTATTACAGACTATTACTGTATTTGTTTTGTTCACACTATCATAAATAATTTATAATATGTAAGATATATCTTCGTTCAGAGTATGTCCTGTGCTTCGTTAATACATTCAACAATCATTAGAGTATCCTAAAATAGTAGGGGTTACCCATCCATTTTCACTGTCTGTTCTATCTAGAAATAAAAGATAATGTAAGAATTACATAAAAAGAAATTCGAACACTAAACTTACACTCATCAAAATAATCGGCTAATCTACATATGTCTCTTATTTACATTAAACGATTTTTATATATGCATTGTGTTTCATTGTTGAATATTCTAAATTATGTAAACACATGTGATAAGGAAATAGAAACATAAAATTATAGGAAAAACACTGAAAGTCATTTATAAATTGCGCAATATCCATAATTACTCCAGATTGAATGTATTTTCGATTGTAAAATCAAATATTTCTTTTAATAGACAACATTGCATGCATGCATGTATTTTAAATTAATTTTGCAAATTTAGTTTTTGAAATAATAAACAACAGGCTTATAACCTGATAGACGAAATCTACATCATTTTTTATTGGTGTTCTATTCATTTGTACAAACTAGAATCAATTATTGATCAACGTAAACATTTTGTTTACAATTTAATCATTTTTCAGTGTAGTGAAATAGCAAAAGAAAGCATGCGTAAATAATCAGGGAACGCATTGGATCGCAAACGATAGGAACTCGTGATTTCTGGAATATTTATAATACTGCAGTGAATAAAGACAATCAGTAATTCCTCCACTGAGCAACAACGACTCCACGTTAGAGGCAACAAATAACTTCGTCGCAAATGCCCCTATGCGGACTGAAGCCACATTAGATGATAGAAAAATCGCCCATTCTCATGTCTGCGATGTCATAAAAAACTTAGCCACCTACAAGGCGTGTGCGCCTGATCTCATCCCTGGATTACTAATTAAGAAATGTTCAGCCAAGCTATCCCTTATACTTTTAAGCTCTATAATAAAGACCTGCCTAATTGTTGAGTCTTAATAGTTGGAAGACGGCAGGTGTGATACCAGTGTAAAAGACTTCTGCTGAAAGAACAGACCCTCTCAATTATCACCCTATTAGTCTCCTCTCCCTCTTCTCTAAATTTTTGGAAGACCTGAATTAATCAAGCACTAGTTCACCACATCGCAAAAGTAAATCTTCTCTCTGGCAAAGAGTGTGAATTGCAGGCAATGTTGTCTACTGTAGATATTTTAACAGTGATCTGTGAACGCATTTACCATGTATTGGATAACGTTGGCGAAACCAAGTATGTAGCCCTTAACACAAGGTTTTTGACAAAGTCTGACTTTAAGGGATTCAAATGAAAATTAAATCATACGGTATAATTGTAGGTATACTAAATATATTTAGATACTCTTTAGACAATAGCAGCATGCATATTGTTATTGACGGACGTTCATAAAAGCAGCATAACTTTGATGCGGGAGTGCCTCAGGGGTCTAAAGTTGGACCATTATTATTCCTGATATTCATGAACAATCTCCCTGATAATATTGTGTCCGAGATGAGTATATTAACTCATCATAAAACGCTCCATAATATTCATGGGGGAAAAACAGATGAATATAAACCGAAGATGATGGCGGAATCGTTAGAAAATGACATTTAGACTATAGTGGAATGTGGCCGTAAATGGATGGTACAATTTAATACTAGTAAAACTAAGCTGCTCTCCTTCAAAAATTACAAGACGCCTCACCGACCCTCTATACCCATAACATATTGCACCCTATCTGGGAATTTTGTCTTTACCCCCCCACCCTCGGCTTAACACTTGTAGGCAATATTAACTGGAACATATAGGGCATGGCAAAGCTGCTGCAAAGAAGGTTGATCCCCTCTATACAGCTAATAGACTATTCACGCCTGAGAGTATCCTCTACACTTACAAGCCGACAATTCGCCTATGCATGGAGTATTGATGTCATGTCTGGGCTGGTACATCTACCATGAGACTCTTTAGAAAAAGTGCAAAAAATTATTGTCAATCTAATCGGCTCCCTTAATCAATTAAGCTCTACCCCTTGTACAGTCGCTGCAATATTGCAGTACTGGGCATATTTAACAAATATTTGAATGGAATGTTTTCTGATGAACTCGCTTGATTTGTACTCGTTCGGTGTACATATCCCCGACAAACCCGCTTAGCAATAAGATCTCGCCCTTCATTGTTATTATCCCTGAAGGCCAGAAATCTTACTATTATAATAGTTTTTCCCTCTCAAACAGCTAGACTTTGAAATTCCCTTCCTGCTGCCTCTTTCCCTGACTGTACTGATGTGCAGAAGTTTAAATTCAGTATATACAAATATCGTGTTAATCTTTCCTGGACATGCCCCTGATATGACGTCCAAGTGGTCATATGTTTTGTATGGTGTTAACATAAGTGAAAAAAATAAGTTATTTTAATATCTCAAACAAACAATAGGTTTTATTGCTATAATGTTTAGTCAGATAATATTTTTTTTTTAATTTAAAGATGCGTTTACCTTAAAAAATGTTTTTGTTTTGTGTACAGAAAAATAATAATATGCATAATATAGATCAGTAAGATTTATATAATTATATATGAAAATAATGATCACGAATAATAAAAAACAAGTTTATTTTATAAGAAGACAATATTCAACTATACGCCTGAGTTTGTGAAGTTCCAAATGTAATATCTATAATACTACATAATGTATAATAGTGAAAACAGACTGTTAAACCTTGTACTTACCTATCTTTTTTACTATGGGTACATATATATATATATATATATATATATATAGGTTTATATTTAATATACTGAGTTCGTGTCCTTCAGAAAATGTTCATATACCAATGAGTTTTTAGCCAAAAACAGTTGACGTAAGGAGTAAGCTACTAAATTATCATATTTTATAATTGAGCATTAATATACTGTGAAAGCAAAATCAAGACTTCAAAAAGGGTGTTGATGGCAACAAAAAGTGTATTTCATTTTACGTTACAATTGTTTTATGTCCAGTCGAACAATTTAAAACATTATATCTTTTAGAGATTTTCCTAAACCAGCATTTCTTAAGACTTTATGAAAAAACACATTTTTGACAATGGAGCATTTTTTGAAGAGCAAGAAAAAAAAAGAAAAATCCCTCAACTGGAAAAGCATGTGAGAAACATTTACCTTCGTTATAGATATGGAAAAACACAATTATTATCTTTATTATTATTATTTTCACTTTCACCTATATGCGCATTTAAGATTGATTCATATATATTTAAGGATATATCTGCATACTTGCCATTTATATATATATATATATATATATATATATATATATATATATATATATATATATTTATATATATATATGTGTGTGTGTGTGTGTTGGTGTGTGTATGTTTGTGCACACTGATACCAATTTCTAACTATAGTTACTCAGATATATTTTACCCCTAATATCAAGCAGCCCTAGAGATCTAGAGGATTACACCACGTAATTACCTCTAATACACTATTGTCGCCCCCTCATTTCTCTCCTTCTTTATCTAAAACTACCTGAACTTTAAGGACTTCTAAGCCATTAAAACTTAGCCCTAAAAAATCAACCCTTATATCCGATCAACCAGACACAGACTACCTAATATTAAACCAACCACATATTCAGGAAGATAGGTTTTCATGAATCTTCCTTACCTTGCCTAATTTATTACAATTATTTATATATTTTACTTCTATTTTGTTAAGTATTTTTGTTTATCTCTATATCCTATACACACTGCATTTATCCTTTAGTGTCATAAAACTATTATATATCTTTTATTATTTTATTTTTAATCGTATTACTTTTTATTATTATTGTAATTATTATTATTATTATTATTATTATTATTATTATTATTATTATTTATATCCTTCAACATGCATATGTTTATGGTTTCATATTTTTTTAATATTAATTCACTCCATTTCTGGTAATTTCCATTATTAATTTAATTGATTTCTTAGAGCGCTATATATATAAAAAATATAAATATACTTAAGTTGGATGTAACTAAGCTTGCTGTAGAGGACACATGTTAGTTATTGCAAACAACGCCGCCTCTCAAACTGCATAAATCTTTAACGTGGCACACTTCATATCACATTTATTCAATAAATAAGTGCGACTACCTACAAGTTAACGCCACATCATTGCCTGCTTTTATTTCTCCTTCTCCTTTACATCTTATCTTTCTCTTTTTCTGAACCTTCCCACGGCTTACAAGGTTTACCCATCTTAGGCCCATTTTTACCCTTTTCTCCCCTTCCCTTTATTTATATCCATGCCCAGTTGAATATTTAAACTCCCCCTCGCCACTTATCATCTTTAAATATTAATTAAATCTAAACACCTTACTGTTGTCGAATTAGAATTACCCCTCCTTTTATAATTCTTATGCCTTTTTTCATATCATAATAACTATTTCTGTAAAGTCTGAAGATGTTACTGAATAGTTGGTACGATTCGGTAACCGAAATATGTATAACTAAGTAGATAAAACGGTAATTAAAATATATATTTGCTCCGCAATAGTATTGAGCAATTTCTTCAGGTATTTACGAATTACCATTTTTCTACATATGCCTATATATGCATATATATATATATATATATATATATATATATATATATATATATATATATGCATATATATATATGTGTGTGTATATATATGTATATATATATATATATATTCGTCTACGTGAGTATATATACATATACATATCTATACATATATGTAAGTTTGCGTGTGTATATATATATATATATATATATATGTGTGTGTGTGTGTGTGCGTGCGTGTAAAACACATAGTGTCGGTCCTTATCGTAATAAATAATATTGATAGAATATTGAAACAACTGTACAAAGAACAAAAACTCTTTATTTTCTGTCTTTGAAACTATACTGAAACACTCACTGATAAGGTAGGTGTGTGCTTTTTGAGAAATCGCTGTTGTAGCAAGGAGACAGAGAACATTGCAATGCAAATACTTTCATAGAACGTCTTCTTTGTAATCAAACGAAACGTCGATCAAAACATGATCAGATTGATGTATACGCCAGAGAATTTAATAAAAAGGTTTTCTCGTAAAATCACTCAGATGAACAATAATGCGAATATATCAACTATAATGTACATGGAATGCTAATACAGATGTACGCATTAACCCTCTAGGTGTATACTATATATGTGTAAACACACTTACACAAAACCCACACAGGCACACACACACACACACACATATATATATATATATATATATATGTGTGTGTGTGTGTGCGTGTGTGTTTGGGTGTACGTGTCTGTGTATGTGTGAGTGTATGTGTCTGTGCGAGCATATAAGGTACAGCGGTTAAGACGCGTATAAAACAACTTCGATTACAAAATTATAGTACGAGGGTCATGTAAAAATTCATGAAAATCTAAGCATGTTTCTCGCAAGAAATTGAAAATATATGTTTCTCATATTCTTTGTTTTCTTAGAATTACAAAACCAGATAAACTAGTGCTAGGATATTTTTATTGAGTGTAACACTGATTTCGTAATACATTACATTGGCTTACTTTATAGCATTTTTTACTATTTTTAAAATGTATTTTTCAGTAACGTAATGCCACATTCAATTTCCTCCGACTTAAATGCAATAGCATCATTAAAAAAAGTAATTGACTGTTCGACTAACTATAGACAAAAACTAACTCCAAAATTTTCGGAAGCATGTTTTCTAAAATTCGTCTTCTCGTGTTCGAAAATGTAAACAATGCAACGCTGGAGACTTCATTCAACCACTAAACTAGATTTTTAAACGTGAAAGGTGAAAACCTTACTAATTGAAACATTGTAAAGTAACAGTAACACATCTGCTTTTAAACTTATCGTAATTCTTTGAAACCTAGCATATGCTTTACAACTGTAGTCAATTTGCATTCAATATTCTACAATTGTGTCTAAAATATGTTTTATGTACTTTATGTTTTCTATTGAGAAATCATACTAATGTTTATAATTCCAAACCTTGTAATTGAAATATAATCTTACGGATATATAATTGTTGTTGATCTTTCTTAATAACATACCATCTCCCGTATGGTCCAATAAAACCTGCTCAAGATATATATGATTTCCAAACGCTAACTTTTAGAATGTAAATATTCCAATACCCATTTCATTGTTTACTATGGTAAAAATGAATTCAATTCTAGAATGTGAGTAAACATTATTCATGTCTAAGTTTTATTCGTATTTAATCCAGAGACATATTTGTTGTTTTTTTTTGGTTTTTTTTGCGTAGACAACATTTTGCATTGGGCTACCCATTTACTTAAATTACTTTTTGATAGGAGTCATGTGTTTACAAGTCTTAGTATCTCTCAATGAATTTTTTTTTTTGTCAATGGCGTTTACGGCACATTTATATTGTTTCTTCAGTAATGGCCGCGTATTTTTCTTAAGTTTCAATTTGGCTTATGTTTTCGTGCTCTTTCCCAGACCGGCGGAGAGATCCCCATCAAACCTTAATTTTATTCTGATTAAAAGTCTCCTATTCGGTCGTAAATGTTTATATATCTTATAAAATGCCCGTATTGCAAAATCCCATCAGTGCACTAATTTCATAGCATATGTTTCTTAAATGAGCTATTTTTAGCGAGGTTTTTAATTTCCTTTCCGTACTGCTAAATTTCCCATTAGTGATAAATTCATTTAAAATATACAGTAACAACTTATTCCCTGTGATGCATTTTTGCAAGATTTCCGAATCCTATATTTACTTTATCTCTTCCATGTACTCAATTGTATTATCGATAAGTGTTATATTGAAAATAAAACTGAAACTTTATCTTTGTATTACATACTAGCCAGGATTTTTGAAGATGGGTGTTTAGCATAAAAACTGTGGTAGTAGGCAGGAAGTCTCGAAACCGTACCGTGAAGGATTAAAATAACTTTAGAAATAAAACGTTACGTGCTTCGTGTTGCGTTTGTCGCCAAACCTGAAATGGCGTAGGTAAAATGAAGGCATGCCAATCGGAAATAGACGATGACTTTCGAAAATATTTCCAAACACACAGGCAACTCCAAACGTGTGTCGCGAAGTCGAGGTGTGTGCAATGGTTTTTGTCATGCAAAAACAAAAAAAAAAGGGAAAATGCGAGCGCAAAAACAAAAATGTTGTCAGTAGGAAAGCAAGCTCGAACTTGTAGCGCGAAGAAGAAAAAAAAGAATACGTAACACGTTTACTGATGCGCCAATCGCCAGAGCAGAAATGGCATAGGTTAAATTAAGGCTTGACGATCGAAAATAGGCGAGGACTTTCGAAAATATCGGCGAAAAAAGCAACTCCTCCTTGTAAAAAATGATGCGTAGTTGAGGCTGGAGTAATAAATTATTTGGCAACTCCATCTATAATTATCGTCCGAATGGTCGAGCTTCAAAATGATACCAAACTCCCCAAAATACGTCGCTTCTGTCGGAAGTTAATGCAGACAGAACATGCATATATGATGATTGCAACGTCTTGCCAGATGAGTGCAACTATTTTGGGCATTTAAAGTCCATGCGCCCAAATTTCTGAGGGAGTATCTATATAAATATGATGTTACAGAGTTTTAGCTTTGTCCGACAGCTAAATCTCTCTCTTGGCGCAAAATGTTGAGATCCATCAACTAGCAAGAGCAAGATAGCCAGCCACAAATTAAACTGCAGACCAGCTTAATGCGAGTGCTGGTCTCCCGCTATAGAGTGCATTACATCAGAGAGTTGCTTCTGCTAGAAATGTTGCCTTCACCACGGCTTACGGGATCCCTCTCCACCCCCAACACATATACATAAAAACAAATATACACGGTGCTATTTGGTCGTTGACCCCGAAAAAGGGTCCATTCGCCCTTTGGAAGGTATTCAGGGAGAGTAGCCGCCCTCCTCACGAAATAAGTCTGGTGGAGGGAACCAGTTTAGTCGCCGGTTACCCGACCATGAGGCAGGTAGTTCTGGGTTACATGGTACCAGTAGCATATGACAGGACCTGACATACATACATACATAACCACATACCGACAGACATGTTAGATTTATATTATAAGTGCGTATTGAGCAAAAGAAAATGTTGTAAGCATGGAAGCTCAAATTTTTGACGCAACGGGGCGAAGGCAATATTTCGATATTAGTCGTCTGAAAAGGCGGGCTTCAAAATGATACAGATCCCGTGATTATCCGTAGCCTCAGTCGACATGTTTTTTTTGAGACATACAAACATACAAACATTCATACACAGATTTTAACAGGCAGTTGTTATGCATGCAACAGAAGATTACACAAACAGTTATTAATGCACGAATTTCTCTTCTATTTAGTTTGTTTGGTTTGGTCGTACCCTATATGTAATATTGTTTCTTGGTCTTAATGGAAACTGTTATATCCAATACGGATTGATTATTTTTAGTAGGTAAGTAATTACTACGCCAAGGCAGTTTTTTGCATATGTAACATGGTATTGGCGCTTACTTACTTTAATTTGCCAATAATTAGTTGTGGTTTGTGTACGCGGTTGGTATAATGTTTTATGTGGAGAATATATTTAAAATTTTTATGTTATTTTTTTCCACAAGAAGCATCAGATTCTCAATTTTTCTGCAACTATTTGGTCTACTAATATCTCGTAGGCAGTCTCAATCCTACATTTATAGTATAAGGATTTATTTGCTTTTTTTTTAAATTAGTGAAAACCGTGAAATGATTTTCGGAACCTGTTTTCTGATACTTCTTTATACATTTTAATTATGTACCCCCATCACTTAATTCAGAGTTTAAAAAGGTAAAATATTTTGTCAGTTATTGATACAGAAGTAAAATGTTTTTGGGTCTTTTTGGTTAAATTCAGACATTTACACCACTTTTCAAATATCAATGTGTTCGGGCTGAACAGTAATGTAAAGTTTTTTTTTCTTAATTTTAGAAACATGTTAAGTCAAACGTATCTGGTAAAGTCCATGAATTTGTTTTGTTCAATCAATTTTCGAAGAAACAAACAACATTCTATAGACACATACAATTTTATACAAGCCATTATACCTTCTGAATTATAAGTCGAACGCAATGTCATCATCTGAGACGTAAAATAAATATTATAATGCGCCTCAGATTGCGTTATGACAACTCTATATTCCATTCTCTAACGTGTATTTATTTATTAAATTTTTTAGTTATCAGACACTTATATCATGATTTTTAAATACATTTGTTTTTTTTTAATATTGATTGGATTTTAGTTTGCTTTGAGTAGATCTGTTGTTCAGTTTAGCTTTTCGTGCATTTAATACTGTTATACTCGTCTTAAAGTAATTTCATTCCACCATTGTTGCTTTCTCTCTTTTCCGATGTGGATGGAAAAAAGTGTATGCCATTGAGTGTGTATGATTGCAAATGTCTTTCACTCAATTAAAATTCCGTTTCTTTTGAAAAAATAACAATAAATCAATTTTAATATTCACATCATAACAATTTCCTTTTTAGTAAAAATCCAAAAAAATTCGAAAATCAAGATATAAATTTTTAATTTAATACATTAAATGAACGTCTTCGTTTTGTCCTTAACTCAGTGGATCCTCCAAATTTAAAGTTGTAGAGTAAAGTGAAACTTTAAGAGTTGTTTACTGGTCCTAAAAAACGTTTTTTTTGTGGTTATAGTGTATCGATTCTTAAACTCTCTGCTTCAAGCTGTTTAAAAAACTCTGCTAATTTAATTACCACACCGTAAGGTATAAGATGTTTTAATAAGGTTATAAATTACAGAATGTTCGAGCAAAAGACGTGTTGTGGAACAAGGGCAAATTCTAAATTATGTTTCTCAACGTGTGTTCACGAATTCTTATCGCCAGTTATGCAAAAACTAGGATAATTTTAAATTCAGTTTCTTCTCACAAATCATCGTAACCTCTTCGCAAGCTCTTGTGGCTTTACGAAAACGTATAAAAAGTGTAAAAAATGACAGTAAAAAAGGTGAATAGAATAATTACAAGAAAGCTAATCCGAGATTGCATGGGTAAAAAATTAGATGGTCACATTTAATAGTGCCAAGACTAAGTTTGTTTCCTTCAATAATTGCAAGAAACATTTCCAGCAACCAATAGCAATGAAAAGATACATTGCTGCAAAAAAACTTCTTTCAAACTCTTCGGCGTAACGTTCACAGAGAAAATGAGTAGGGACAAATAAATTTCCAGGGCTGCGAAGAAGGTGCACATTCTCTTCCGTGCTAAAATATTACTTACGCCTGAAAGTATACTGTACCTCTACAATGCCACCGCTCGCTCATGTATGGAGTATTATTGTGACATTTAATCTGGTGAATCGACGACTAGTCTCCCGCTCCAGGACAGGGTTCATAAAAGAGTCGGCCTCCTAATAGCGTCTGAACTGTCGTCTAGGAGTCAGCCTCTGTCCCTCCGCTTGCTCTACAAATATTTTAATGGTAGATGCTCAAACGAACTACAAGGCATGTAACCCGACAAGCACCGAAATCTCATCCCTACACAGTGGAGATCCCTATATATAAGTAAGCCTTCTACTTTAAGAGTTTCTTCCCAAAAACTATTGGACTTTGGAACGCCCTTTCCAGTTGCTACTTTTTCAACTGTACTTGCATTCAGCAGTGCAAGTATAATGTGAACATACATTTTACTACCACACTCGATCCATTACATTGCCCCAATAGTAGGCAACTACTCTGAATGTGCTTTCTTTGTGGTGAAATGAAGTTAAAATAACGGGTCTGTCTATTTTCGACTAATAGTTATAAACTGTGTAGTATTATTCTTACGAGAATATTGATGCCGTGGATATAATAATGGTTATGGAGTCTATTAGTAATTAATTTATCAATACGTATAAAAAAATAATTCTCTTTTTCAATAAGTAGATGTTCTATTACTTCCTTATATTAGATGTACAATAACGGGCTTGCGGTTTTTTTTTTACTTCTTTTGTTTAGATTAAATTATCTTGGCTAAAACAATAGTTTAATGATATGAATAATCACCACCAGAATTACAAGAGAAATTGAGTGCATTCATATCACTAAAAAGACCTTTCGTTCTGGTGGCGATTAAGTTGCTAAATAAATTGCAGATATCACGCAATTTATTTTAAGAATTTCTCACGCGGGAATTTTCGAGACGATTGAAAACGTGATAGTCGGTCGATGATGGGCCTGGAGAGGTTTACCTTTGTCATGAAGGAGAATAGCGATTTTTTCTGCTGAATAATGCTGGGCAATATTGTTGCAATTTTCTAACGCATTTAATCAATATGTTGGCAATATTTATCCGCCGTAATTGTTGCATTAAAATAAATGTAATAAATTCCACCGATCGAAGACCACCAAACAGTCAGCATAATATTGTTTTGCTGCAAATCTGGTTTAAAGCCCTGTTGTGGTACTTCGAGGGTGTCTAACTACTGACCTGAGCGTCTCCGGTTTTTTGTAAGAAACCCACTTTTCATCGCAAGTAACAATCCAGTTGAGAAACGGGCCGTCTTTGTTGCGTATAAAAGGGGGAAATAACACCTGAGGGCGGTTACTTTAGTTGTTGTTCAATTCCTGAGACACCTATTATGCAAGTTAATTTTGTCTTTCCCATCATTAACTAATATAAGAAGAACGTGTTCGAACAGTTGCCCTTGAATTGTTGTTTTAGAATCGTTGTCAAAATCCGATTACTGACCACTACACTCATTACCTTCACGACTCTTGTCGTTACCAATAAAGTTTTGGTATCATCATTGTGCTGTGCATTCAATAGTAGTTCCGGAGCCAAATACTTGCAAGCTATTTCACCAGTTATTTAAATATGCAGATTTTGCATTTTTTACCTCTTGTATTAAACTTCCTGTAAAGCGGACGTAATAAGTAATTAGTATATCTAACCCGATTATACAAAGCTTACGTATTACACAGAAACTTTGTTTCAAATTACATAATTTGAAATCCCAATTGAAATTTGCGCTAGAAGTAACTTCTTAGCCTGTATCGTAATTAATAAAATATATAAAAAGTGTTTTTGTGGAGGTCTTTAATACATAAATGCGCATTTATAATGTAACTTCATGTATTCCCCCGTATGTATACAAGCAATAACAGCGGAAAACCAACACATTTATTTTAGTTATTTAATACAAACATGCTCAGTTATTCGATTTAGAATGGAGATTACTGAAAAATTTTTCCACATCTATTTGCTCACCCCCATCTGCAATCCTAATATCATCAAATGATCTGTCTTCACTCTATTTTCGTCTCCTATTCTCTCTAAACACTTTTCTTTTTATCTAACAAATATATTTTTGTTCAATTCTTGAAGTATAGCATCACATGAAATGAATGTTGTTTTTTATCTTTTTTTACAATACATTCAGTTCACCAAAACTAATCACATTATTGGGCATGCAGATATTTTAATAGATCAGCTGACCAATAGCTGGGCGTGGACACGGTAAGTTAGTATATATATATATATATATATATATATATATATATATATATATATATATGTGTGTGTGTGTGTGTGTGTGTGTGTGTGTGTGTGTGTGTGTGTGTGTTTATTTATTTACAGAACATTTATATGAGATAAGTAATCGTTGCCGTCGGTTCAAAATCTAATAATTAGGGATGATTTATATACCAATAATACGCTCTATTTAGCCGATACCTATTTCGATGATTATCGGTTGAAGCGAGATTTATACGGGTATAAACACGACCCGTAATTATCAGGTTTTAAACAGAGCACCCGGATGTCTGTTCTCATCTAACGTACTGTAAATAAAACATAAATAATACGGTCTTAATTTCTAGTTTTCCTCATAAAAGAGCACTCACCTGGACCCATTTTTACTGGCTAACTAATCATGTATATATATATATATATATATATATATATATATATATATATATATATATATATATATATATATATATATATACATATATATATATATATATATATATTTATATATACATATTTATATAAATATATATACATATATATATATATATGTATATATATATATATATATATATATATATATATTGAGAGGTTTATACAATAAATGATTTGGAGTGTATGATAAATAAGAAATAAAACCACTATTAAGATAGGTTCTTAGTTAAGTTTTAAAGAATTGAATGCCTAATCTCTTTAATTTATCTATTAAGAAACACTGGATATTACATGAAAACATGTAAATTGGAAGAATTCTATTTTTCTTAATTTAATTACATTTTTTTATGTTGCTTGCTAGCTTGTAAAACATCCCGCGTGTTATACTTAAGAAAAGAACACAAAAGATAATTCCTAAAATAAACCACTTCTATGTACATACATTTAAGAAATTAGCCGCTGACACCTGCCATTTTCTTGGCTAAAAGCTAAATATATCAAGCAATTTATTACCACAATGACAATAATTATAAGCACTAAATGAAGCTGCCGTAAACAGGGTACAATTAACAAGGAACATATTGTATCGTTGCTACACAATAGTTTGCCATTAAACATAATTATATTGTTTTACACCAGTGAACTTGTTTCAAAATATAGATTATAATACCATCTTCTTCAGTACGTAATACATTTTTAACTATGTTAAAGACGAAATAATGTGTATCGCATTAAATATCGCATATGTTTTTATTTGTTTTCTTCCTGTTATTTTTTCAAAAAATATAGGATGCATTGATATTCAAATATACACCTTTGATCGCTGTCGAAACTGCTTTATACACACACAGGCGCGCACACACACACACACGCATATATATATATACATATATATTTATATATATATATATATATATATATATATATATATATATACGCTTATACTCTTTAAAACTAAGGTTAATTATAGATAGAAATTTGTATTAATATCCCCATGGAATGGTTTATATTTTAGTAACAATATTTACAAATTCTTTAGGAGGTGTGGTAGATCATCGAGAAAAAATATGTTTTTTGAGCGTATACCGTACTTTTATAGTGTAGCGTATTTCCTTACAATGGGCTAAGACATTAGACATTTCTTGAGTACTATTATGCATATAACTTTTTTATCTTAATTTTACTGGGGATAGTTAGTCGCACTAATAGGTTCATCGCTACTTGTATCTCGTTAATTATTTACTTAACTATAGGCTTATATAATTTTAATCTGTTGAATAATTAATGAATTTAACTGTTTAGCGATTATCATTTATCTGATACATATCTATATTAATCACCAATTGTTAAGCAATATTTTATTATTTAGAGCATATAGAATTATACTATAATAAGAAATAGACACCTCAAGATTTACAGTAGTCAAATTAAATTCCGCCATTCCTTCAAATTAGATCGTGACGTAGCGTGGAAATAATAATCAAGGTCAGATTCATTCGTCTATTGTATAATTGTGATCCCTAACCAACCAAATTTTTGTGAGGTAAAATAAATAATTCTGGAAGGAAATTCCTGATCTCGGCGCAATTTACTGATTAGTGATTTACAGAGTTTGTTCTTTTACATTTTAATAATTTGTTTTAGTTATATGCGCATTGATTTCTTTCTACACGTTTACTGTTTCAATGGCCGTAACATGCTCAGTGAAATCATATGTATTAAAGAGGAGTAATGTAATTTATTCGGCGAATTCGATCAATTTCATTCATAGTACACATCACAAATGAAAGATTGCATAATGTTATTGTCAGGCAAATCCAGAAAATTATATTTTTAATGTATCATTGAAAACAGAACGACAGATGTGCGTCGCTTTCCACCAATTAATTTCCAATGCATATTTTATGCTAAGTGAATTTCTGCTAAGAATATAATATACTTCAACATAAATTAGGAAATACTGTTAATTTATTTATTTCATTTTAATATATTTATTGACAAACATAAATGTATCCTATTTGTAATATCAAATATGTTGTTTTCATACCGTTGTAATTTTATAAAAATTGAAAATGAATATAGGCCTTACTACCTAAATATCGCTTCCGACCTTTTAGTCTAATCTTATCTTGGCGATACACATTTATCGTCTATTCTAACATTATAACTATGCAAAGTTATCGCCGTTTTTTCCTCCATTACTTTCTATGACATAAAATCTCAAACGCGTCGTAATTTGGAACCAAGACATTCTGAAAATCCTACTTACACACAGCAAACGTAAAAAAAATTCAATTTCCTCTGCCTCTAAACCGAACTTACATGGGCGCTGATATATTTTCAAAAACAACTTTGATATGAAAACAGAAGGTTTAGAAATATTTTTCGAGCAAATTGCAATATAACTGTTTTTTTTTCTGTCAAATAGAAACAAATTATTGAATAAGGAAATACTGCCAAATAATGATAATTATTTCTAACCGAAATATACTTGGTAGTAATTTTTTTTTAGGAACGAATGGCCTGTTTGTTTATCAATAACTTTTGACAGCAAATACATTTTTCTATTTGAATCACAATATAATATACATGGATCAGGTAAGATATGTTGATTAAGGCAATAAGAAAGGAGTATATAAAAACTTATATAAACACAAAATACTAGGGATGTGTCGCGAAAGGTGTGTATTCCTTAGAAGTACCTGAGATGGCATTACTACAATTCGAATAATGTAAGTTTGATTTCCTTACATTTTCGACATCATTAAATATCAATCGTTATTTTTTGGCTCTAAAAGCTAGTCGTATGCTTGTTATAAGGAGGATTGCAAATACACGTATATACATTGCATCACTTCTCCTTGACCTACATTATTCTTGTAAATTTTGTTTTGTTATTTTTATCAATGTAGTATACATATTTCCTCTGATTAACCGTTAGATGGATAGTGTTGCTTGTTCTTGATTTGCACAAAAGTATTTGTACATATTTTTATGCCGGTCAAGATACTTGATTAGCATTTTCCGTCCTCAATACAGATTTTTAAACATGAAGTATATGATAAGTCATTCAACATAGTTTATAAACTTCAGTTGTCTCTTTAATTTGTATTGTTTACGTCCCTTAAAAACACTTCACTCACAAAGCACGGAGATTATATTGTTTGAAAATTTTAATCTGCATGTTGTAAAACTTTAGATGTTGCGAGGTTCTGTAAATTATCAAGCGTGTGTGTCAAAGTTTATTTTTTGTGCATACATTTTTATTTTGCTTCAATGCTTATTTAAATCACAAGACTTCTCCCCTCTTATAAATTTTAAGTGCTATACTTGCGTTGCTACATTGTAGAGCATTTTTTAAAAATTATTTTCCTGTAAACCAATTTTTCTTCTCGTTGAGTAGTATCTTAGAGGTAACAAACGACTAATAATTCTTATTACGTTGTGCTATTCCATTTATTGCAAGGAGATTATTGAATATCTGCACTGAAACATTACTAGACACTTTTGATTACTGTCAGTAAAGCGAAATGACACGATAAATTGCATGTAAATGGGCTGGTAAACAGCAAAACCAAATAAAATAAATGCGATAAGCAACAGTTCATCTAGAATTCGCCATTGTCAACCCTCTCTCTAAAATTTCAGCACGTCTCCTTCCAACCACCTCTGACAACAGGCACTTTAGTAGAACACTTACTCCATTCCATTTGCATACGTATGCAGTGGAAGATGAGATGTCGTCAAATTCCACGAGACACCATCTTATAAATCCAGGACTGCCGACTTTAATCCCCCCTCTCTCTCTCTCTCTCTCTCTCTCTCTCTCTCAGATCCAATCCGATGATAAGTGCTATAACCAAACAATGCACACGCACGCGGTCGTTGTCTTCCTGGATAATTGCATTCAGCTCTACACTCCCCCCCTTGTATCCAGACCACCCATGTGGCATTGTGGACGTGGTCGTTTGTTGCAGGCACTCCTATGAAGGAGGATTGGCTGTACTACTCTATCTTCATTGGGGCTCTCAAAAGAGGCGTCGCAACCATTGGCATCAGCGTACAGTCATACCCTCATGCTGGACTTCATCTTCATCGGAGTGCTCAGAATGGGGTGCTAGAACTATCGGCATAGGTGTTGGAGATCTCAGCTGTACCATCACGGAAAATAGGAAATATCCACTAGCCATCGTTGGATGATTGATCATTACTAATACTCTCCAACTGGTTCGTATTTAGGGCATGGCGGACATCCTTCACATGGCATGGAGTGCAATCGACTAGCACGGCTTGCTCACTGATGATGTCAGTGATCCCTCTTCTTTAAAAGCTGGTGGTGCATCAATTTTTGGAGGCCTCACCTAGACAATGTCCTCTAACTCATACGGCGCTCAGGCTTTCTGCTGATCAGACTCACAGGCATCAATGTCCTTGATGCGGACTCGATAACAATGAATCACATTGGCGGTGGGTTCTTGCAGCAGTCATTCCATTCTTTTGTATTGCATTATATCTATCGACCACCTCTGCGATCGGGCATTGTTTTCTTGTCGCGATCCGCTCAACGCGTCGATGGTACCGCTCTGCTCTACCGTTTCCATTCGGCACATATGCACATCTGTGTCTCAGGTGTGTCCCCCACCTGTCTATGAAATGTCTGAACTCCCAACTGCAGAAGGCCGTGTCGTTGTCTCTGAGGATCTCTTCAGACGGCTCGCGTTAAGAAAATATGGATTCCAATACACGGATGACACTAGGGGAATTCTGTCTTATTAACGGACGCCAGATCGCGAACCCAGTCGGTTCACAATCTATCAGGGTGAGGATGTGCTGGCTGCCGTAATGGGTTATCCCCATACACAGTCAGCTCCCAGTCCTGTCTACTCCCAGCTGACCTTTCCGCCATCTGGCCGGGGCGAGGTCGATTGACTGGAATGTTTGGCATTCCTTGGCTACCGATTTCACTGCACTTTGGGAAAATGACGGATTCGACAACTGTACAAAATAATATGTCCGTCTCACACCGGGATACCCACTGAGGTAATGTGTCTTTCTGATTTCATCCGCCACCTCAATAGAGGCGGCACATAATAATGCTAGTGGCTCCGCTTTCTTCTACATTGTGTAATACTATCTCTGTAGTACACCGGTTAGCTTACCAGCAAGGTTGCAATTTGAAGTGACCAGTACAGCATCTGCAGACATGTTGCACTCTGTTACCAGCATTTTCACGGTCTCTAACCTCCGTCTGATCAGCATCTCGTTGCTGTCCTTGTGCGAACCCTAATCTTGCCAGTCAGTGTCCGATATCCAGTGGTACACGCATAGCGAATCCGTATGCATGCGTAATTTTCTCACTTTCAACTAGAGTTCCAGGTTGATACATTTTATTACCGCATCGAGCTCTGCCATGGTTGTATGAGCAGTGCCATTCGCCGGTCGCAACCAACAGTCGTCCTCGATCGCAACCACGCTCTTCTCCAACAGCACACCAATTGCCAGGGGAGCTCGCATCACCCCACATGTTCAATTTGTCTCCCTGTATGCATCAGTCTCCTTTATCGGGGTCGATAGCGAATGCCCTGTATAATGCTTCCTTAATCCTTTATCATTCCTGTTTTCCATAGGACAAAGCAGTTGATATACAGCGAAAGCCCTGCCGGACAGACGTAGTGGAACCACGTGTCCAATGTTCTTCACAATAGACAACAGGCAATGCAGATCATCTACCTTCTCCAGCCGGTCAAGTGCAGGAGGCGAGCCGTCGAATTTTTGTATTAATACAAGGTGTCCCATTACGCCGAAGTAGCTTGCAGTTAAATGGCATAGTAAATAGCAAAATAAATAAAATAAATACGATAAGCAAAAATTCAGCACGGATTCGGCCAGGTACGCTTTCTCTCTCAACATCCAGCACGTTTTCTTTGATTTGCTTATGAAGAAACCTCATCGGCAGATTACACATCGGGGATTTTCTTTGCGGGATATCGTCTGCTGCTTGATGAAGACAATGTTAGGTCATATTTCCCATACTTATCAACTGACTGTTTCACATGCAATCAAGAGGAGTTATCCACGAAGAATGGGACCAGAATATCACCCTGTTGTACACCACCCTTTTTTTCCAAGACATCGGTATCGTCGCACGAGGACTGTACCATAGCTTTACGATTTTAGTATAGGATGATTATTGATGAACTGATTTCTTCAGAGATAACAGATATCAAAACATCTGTATACCCTTTCTCTATCAACTGAATTTGTCGAAAAAAAAACTTATGTTGTCTGATGTTGTTTTGCTTGTACTTATTAAATCATTTTTCTAACAGTCCAAATTTTAATGATTGTTGAGCACCTTTTTCTTAACTCATTTTGAGTTCTTCATTAGCATATTTTAAATTAAAGATGGTATTTATTGTAAAGCATCCCCTTGTGAAATTTGCACCTGTTAGTAGAGAGAAGATTCCTTTATAATTATTTACCTGACTGGGGGGGGCCTTGTTTAAAACAGAAATGCTTCTACAGATTCATATACTTCCATCTATATTCTTCTTTTATTCTATTTCTTATATATCTCTATGTCCCTGCATTATAATAGTTCCCATGAATATTATATCTAGGATTATCACATCAGAGTTTAATTTTATGATAACTCAAACCAACTCTATTAAGACAATGAGTCTCTTTATAACCATTATTTACAAGGTTGTAAGCTGTCTATTGTTTATTGCACGCACCTGTTTCAACTAAGAAATTGAGTACCATTTTATTCACAATATACTATTGACCGAAGTGCTTTACTGTATTATTAGTAATTAATTGCTTCAGAGCTTTTTGGTCATATTATTTAGTTGAATTATAAATAACAAACTTTTATTAACAATTTAATTTAACATATTTCTTTAAATGCTTATTACTTTATTTATTATTATTATCGTGTAACTCATTTGCTTTAAACTAATGTTCATCTACTATTTAAAGAACAACAGACTAAATAAAACAAACATTATTTCTTAAGTGGAGAAATATTTTTCATTAGAGGGCTAGTAGACAACAATAAATTTTATGGGGCGTCTAGTGTACTCATAAATCAATTTTCTCACACTCTTTCATAGCATAAGTTTTTTTTAACGTAAACTTTGAAAAAAAACAGCATTCGGCTTTCAAAGTTTTACAGAAAGCACAAACTATAGAGTACGGGGCCTCAGAGCGCTATAAATATCAATTTTACTCCTACATGAAATGAGAGTGTACAGTTTGAAATAATTAGCAAAAACAAATAAAAGCGATGGAGATTATAGACCGCTACTGCAATCATTAAATAAACTTATGTAGACCTCATCGTACTTATAACATTTATTTTTGCCTCGCTTCATAAAGAAACAAAAAAATCAAACGGGGGATTTCTCTAGAACTGAACGGAGAGCACTAAATAAACGTGCTTAGGCCTGTACAGTGGAAACATTCAACTCGACATAACAACCACAGTTAAAAGATAATTAGCATGGAAACTATGTATTTTTAAGTTATGAGAAAAACTCTCTGGGGCCATCCAGATAACTATTGAAAGCATAGTGAAAATAAAATAAGTAGCTAGATCGCTACTAATGCAATTAACTGCCCCTCATTTTTTTTTAAATAAAACTATTTGACAGTTGTGCATGACTATTTTTTTCTGAGTGATCATTCTGTCACTTGTAATATTTTATATACGAGTAGAATTCTGAAAAATGAAGCAATTTCTATTCACATATAAAAAGTGCGACAATTTAACGGAATAACTTATATTTCCCTTCAAAAATAAGATTTTGTATAGTCTTGATATGAGGAGAATTCCAGCCATATATATTTTTCTAATTAATAAAAAAACTACTCGGTGTTTTTACTCGATTTTATGTTCGATGACGTTTCATTGCAACACGGGATATAATTCGGTATAATTTTTTCAAAGATATTTTCGGTATAAAGGATTTTGCCTCATTTACAAATGTTGCCCAATGATTTTCGTTGTGTTACTATTTTTTTTTTTTATTATTATGCAGAGTGATTTCAGCGTTTACTTTTGTTCTGAGGTAATTTATGGTGTATTTTGTAACAGTAAGATGATGTGCACTTCAATTATGCGTAATCAAACATATTTGATCAATTTTATATATAAACTTTTTTCCATGTGAAAATGAAAAGTAACTTATCTTGCGTTTGGCACGTAGACAGGTAACAAAGTTTTAGAATATTTTTGTAATGTTTTTTTCTACTCGCTATCTTCCTTAAATTTGATAAATTTTCTAATTATGAAATGATCCGTTATGCGTAACTTTAACCCCTTTATATCTAACACTTTAAAGCAAAATGTAATGAATGAAAAAGTTTTTTTTTTTTTTATCAGAGAGCAGTGATAAGCCATAAAACACCAACATACTCTGGAGTACTTCTAAAATCACTATAAAAATTAAGGTGAAAGCCAGAGTGCAAACAAAACACGATGCATGATATCCCATTCTTCGTTAAATAACGTCTTTAAACTTAGGTGTGAAAAAATAACAATAAAGAAACCATGAAAGCGCCACTACAAGCGCTAAATAAACGTAAGTTTAACAGCGTAGCACTAAAACACTAATATTCTACTTGTTGTAATAGTAAACTAAAACATGAACATTAAAATATGCAAAAAGAAAAAAAGAGGCAAACAGACACGGTATATATATATATATATATATATATATATATATATATATATATATATATATATATATATATATATATATATATATATATATATATATATATCAGATGGTTACCAGTAGCAATAGAAAAAGGAATATTAATAAAGAGAGAGAGAGAGAGAGACAGGTGAAGAAGAGAGTAACGGACATATTTTCCAATAGAGAGTGAATATATATATATATGTATATATATATATATATATATATATATATATATATATATATATATATATGTTCACTCTCTATTAGAAAATATGCGTCTATTATTCATTCTGTCTCTTTCTATCTTTTGATTGATATTCTTCTTTCTATTGTTACCGGGTAACCATCTCATTTTATGTGAGGTCTTAAAATATAACCATTTATATTTAAATGGCACACTCTTTTTCATCGCATATCGAAAGAGCCTATACGTTAGGGTATTATACGGCCATTTTATATCTTTATATAATATCTATTTATTACCTTACAGCTGTTTAACTTCTGACAGACAATCAATATGGATTAAGGCAAGCCCGTTCCACACCAAATATCCCAAATGTAATCTCTGAACGTATATGCCTTTCAGTTTAGAAAGTAGGACAGGGTACAGCGGTAGCCCTCGATATATCTAAAGGTGTTGACAGGGCATCCACGATGGACTTCTAAAGAAAATCAGATTATATGGTATCACTTGAAGAATACATAATGCAATTAAATCCTTCTTAAGTAAGAGAACATCTAGGTTTTCCTCTGCGACCGTACATCTAAAAAATATAATATAAATGCGGGAGTACTTGAGGGGTCAGTCGTGGGACCTTTATTATTCCTGATAATATATAAATACTATCGGAATAGGCAGATGCATGCTACATTTCGTCGATGAAACAGAAGCTGAAGCTTAGATGACAGTTCAGGACCTATCAGGTTGGCGACTCTCTTTTGAACTCTGTGAGAGACAAGTAACAGATGCACCAGCCCATGTGACAATAGTTCTCCATATATCGCAGAATAGTGGTCGTATAGAGACACATGATTCTTTCAGGCGTAAGTAGGTCCTAGCACGGTAGAAATATCTCGTCTTCTTTGACCAGCCTTGGCAATGCTCTCAATGTATCTATTCCAGTTCATGTTCCCTATAAATATTAGGCCGAGGAGGTTCAAAGAATTACTTTTCGGACTATGGGTAAATGTTCGATTGCTATTGTTGGTAGTTAAAATTCATTGTAATTACTGAAGGAAACAATGTTAGTATTGGCAGCATTGTATTTGACCATCAATTATTGTCCCCATTTCACTACGGGTTGGAGAAAATTATCTAGTGTGTCTGCCAGTTCTTTAGGTATGTGTTTATTTGTTTTCCCCTCGTGCCTGTTATAGAGAGTGGTGTCATCAGCAAATATACCCATCTCAGAAATAAGTTAATCAGGGAGGTCATTTATGGATATCAGGAATAATAAACATTTGAGAATAGACCCCTGAGGTACTCCCGCATTTATATAATATTGATCAGGTGTGTTACATCGAAGACAACCTGGATTTTTCTCTTAGTTAAGGAGAATTTAATTACATTAAGTATTCTTCCAGTGATACCATATGATCAAATCTTCCTTAGAAGTACATCGTGCCATAACCTGTAAAAGCCTTAGATATATTGAGGGCAACCGCTGTACCTTCCCCTGATTTCTCAAGTGAACGGTATATGTATTCATAGATTACAGTTTGGATATCTGCTGTTGAACGGACTTGCCTACATTCATATTGATTTTCGATCAGCTGTAAGGTGATGGACAAGAGCTTAATTAATTAAGGAATCAAATATTTTTGCGCAAAGCCGGAGAAGGCTAATGGAGCGATAATTTATGGGTCAGTCCTTTTGTCATAATTTTTGAAAAAAGATACGCCAGAGGTGATTTTCCCGAAGACAAGAAACAGGAATTGTTAAGGCACTTGTTGTAAAGTTTGAAGAACCATGGACCAAACTTAGCGGATCATATTTTTTAATAGCACAGCCGGTATAAGATCGGGCCCAAATGCTTTTGAGGTGTCTAGGTTTTTTATAACACCATGTACCTGAGAAAGTGTGATTTTAAAATCATTTAGTGTGGTGTCTGTCCGCAGACGGAAGTCAGGGATGGAGTGGTGTGCCGGGTCCAATGGTGAGTTTTAGGCAAACCAACTGGCGAGCAGGTTAGCCTTCTTGATCGCGATGTAAATTACCCTATACTCATTTGATAGTCGGGGAATCGTTGACTGCCAATTATCTACTGCAGTCTTGTAGATTTTCCAAAAATCAAGGTTCCTTAATTTATGTGCTATGATACGTGGTTTCAGTGTATTCTGTCTTAGCTGTCGCTATTTCTCTCTTACAATTACTTATAGGTTATATAGACGCCTGTTTGTTTGATCTGGACTTATGTTGATTGAATCTGTGGTAGGCATGCAATGGCATCTGCACAAGTAGAAGTAAACCATGTGGGAGAGAGGGAGCATGCTATAGAATCTCGTGTGGGAACATGTGATTTTAAATATATATATATATATATATATATATATATATATATATATATATATAGAGAGAGAGAGAGAGAGAGAGAGAGAGAGAGAGAGAGAAAGAGAGGATGGAGAGAGACAGCCAGAGAGAGAAAGAGAGATAGACATGGATTAATAGATGAATAGATAGATTGATAGATAAATAGATAGAAAGATAGGTACACAATTATATATAATGTGTATCTTTGTATGTGTGTTACCTAATTCCCTATTGACTCTGAAGCGGATTGAATTATTTTTTCCAAACTTACCACGAAATTAATGATGTGTCTGCAAGTGTGCTTACGAAAGTTTCAATTGAAAATATCCAATACAAAAACAAAAAAAATAATAATCCAACGATTGACCAAAGGTAATTCTAATATACAAGCAAACACTACAATGTATTGTAGGCATTTTATCATCTCAGAATCCAAAATATTAGTCCTATACAAGTAAATGTATATTCTTTAATAATGCAGGGGAACTTGAAAATGGATGTTTTTATGAATAATATTTGACCCATTATTTATCTTTTTTCCCCTAACTTTAATTTAATTAATTCTTTAAAAATAATTTGTGTAAAGTAATAGTAAGTTCATAATTATTTACTTCTATTGTATTCATGCTCATGACTATTAGAATATTTTGCCATTTAAATTTAGTGATATTCTTAAAGTTTATTCAGTTGATATATCTTTCAATTTTATTCGTTCATAGTAATTTCCGAAATTGATATCAGTTCTCTTAAGAAAATATATCTCTATTTATTAATAAAACTCTCGCTTATTTTATATATATATATATATATATATATATATATATAAGCTACAATGTATATATGTATGTGTGTATGTGTGTATGTATGTATGTATGTTCGCTTTTTGTGTATGTCTGTAAAAAATTTTTTCGCTGGATTTTCGATCGGCTCATTCTTCCTAAAACTTTTTATATCACGTCTAAATGATAATATATATGAATTACGAACGGGGTCGGCTTTCTATTTCATTTGCCCGACATTGGCGCGTTATTTTTTCCAGATTTTTAGAGCGTACCGTGTATCTTTTTCTTTTCGGTATAAAACAAGTGACAACTGGCTTGCAGCCGCGTCATGTTTCAAGGTCAAACATCACGCGATTTAAGGTTCCCGCACCTGGTAATTTCATTTTATAAACGTTAAATTAAGAGTTTTTTTTTTTGTGGCCGAGATGGCTAGGTCCCAGGGTTTCTTTACATTTCGTTTCCAGCT
>NC_136485.1:51302354-51304854 GCF_053919585.1 Euprymna scolopes | reverse complement strand
AATCTAAGTACACACGGTCATAAAATAAATACATAGACACATACATATACACATAGACACACAGGTATATAAGATAGGGGAAGTAAAGAATGAAATCGGGAGAGGAGAAAGTATATTAATAGTATTTTAATAAATTATAGAAATCCGTGACAATTTTAAATTTATTTAAATTTTATATCTAAACTAAATTACTTAAAAGATGTTTTTTATAATGTTTGCAATTAATTGAATTTTCGTGTTTCTTATTTAATAATTCATATATTTCTCTAAAAGTAAGTATAAATAATTTCCCATAAAGACATAGGTAACAAGGCGAGTTTAAAGATGAACAGGTTTTCGCTTTCTTTAAAATTTTCCAATTTACTAGGTGGGAGTAACCTTGCTCTACTAGTTCATTGTAATATTTAGACAAGGAAGTTCTATTTTTGTATTCATTATTTTGAAAAGAAGCACTAGTGACCGGTAAATCTTTCTTTAAAATTGTTATTTGTCATTCCTATGTAATATTTTTTTTCATTCGGATTTTCCTTAGTAGAAATAGTTGCTTGGTACACTACAGAAGTAATTTGATAATTTCCTTTAAGAGGGTATTTTGATTTAAGTCTACAGTTACAACTTTCGGGAGCAATGGGTGTGCTATTTTTGTTTAATATTTTGTTATTATGTTTTTTAATTATTTTTTCAAGGTTTCATTACAGCTATAACTAAGTTTTATTGTATTTTTATTGAAAATTGTATGTAGTATGTTATTAATAGGGGAGTGTTTTTTAATTAAGTTTAAGAATTTCATTCCTAGATTTGTTTTAAGTTTCAGATTAAAAGGGGGATTGTACCACAGGATTTTTCTCTTACGGTTTCTATTTGTATTTGTGTTTGGGTGCGTTGGTTCTATGAACTCAATTTGCGTGTTTCTGTATCCACTATATTTAAGGGCTCTGTTATAGAAATATGTATGTTTATTAAATGTTTCAAGATTGGAAGAATTGTCACTGATTCTTTTACTAATGGATTGTGGGTGATTTGATAGGTGGTGTACATAAATTGGGTTTGAGTTTTCCTTCCTATGTGGTTGGTAGATGCCTTTCCTTAAATCAAAGTTCACATCCAAAAAATTTACAGTTTTAACATCTGATATAATATCCACTTTTAATTTAATTCTACGGAATTCATTTAAGATAATATTTTTGGTTCTTTCACATTTAGGGCCGTTGGATTCAAAATTTCTACAAACTAACTACACATGAATATAATAAGCTTATTAAAGCAAATATTACAAAACATTACAAAAAATCAAATATAGATATTTGCAAAAAGATTGACAAGGATAGTAAAGAAATAACTGGCGGACTTAAAATTAGTAATAGAGTAGGAATTTTACAAAAAAAACAGTCATATATTTTGGTTAAAGACCATAAGATAAATTTTGAAAATAAACCTACAACTAGGTTAATTAATTCTACGAAACCCGAAATAGGTAAATTAAGTAAAAATATACTAGAAAGAGTTAAATATCAAATTAAATCAACATATAAACTAAATCTATGGATTAACACAGCGGATAGCATTAAATGGTTTTCCAATATACATAATAAAAAGAATTGTACTTTCTTACAATTCGATATTGTGAATTACTATCCCTCCATATCTAAGGAACTATTCGAAGAGGTGATGGAGTTTGCTAAACTCCTGTCTGATATAAATGACACTGAAATTGAAATTATACGGACATGTAGAAATACTACATTAATTAGTGGAAATGATCAGCGGTTGAAAAAAGATCAAACTTACCTGTTTGACATTTCCATGGGGTCTTTGGATTCGGGTGAAATGACAGACTTAGTAGGTCTATTCATACTATACAACTTAACCAAAGACATCAATGTCATGGATATAGGCTTGTATCGTGATGATTGACTGACGATCATCAAAGAATCCAACGGCCCTAAATGTGAAAGAACCAAAAAGATTATCTTATTCCGTAGAATTAAATTAAAAGTGGATATTATATCAGATGTTAAAACTGTAAATTTTTTGGATGTGAACTTTGATTTAAGGAAAGGCATCTACCAACCACATAGGAAGGAAAACTCAAACCCAATTTATGTAAACCCCCTATCAAATCACCCAAAATCTATCATTAGGCATATCCCCAAATCCATTAGTAAAAGAATCAGTGACAATTCTTCCAATTTTGAAACATTTAATAAACATAAATATTTCTATAACAGGGTCCTTAAAGATAGTGGATACAAAAACACGCAAATTGAGTTCATAGAACCAACACACCCAAACACAAATACAAATAGAAACCGTAAGAGAAAAATCCTGTGGTACAATCCCCCTTTTAATCTGAAACTTAAAACAAATCTAGGAATAAAATTCATAAACTTAATTAAAAAGCACTTCCCTATTAATAACATACTACATAAAATTTTCAATAAAAATACAATAAAACTTAGTTATAGCTGTAATGAAAACCTTGACCAAATAATTACAAAAC
>NC_136485.1:51102354-51297354 GCF_053919585.1 Euprymna scolopes | reverse complement strand
ACTATTGAATATGCAAAGAAATTGAAGAATGCAAAGAATTGTAGAATTTTTATACGAGATTATTTTCGAAACATGCTCAGTTGGACACGCATGGATAACTTCGAAACTTCGTTTATTTACTTCTGTTACAAATTAGAAAAAAAAACACCCCAAAAATGGCATCTGTCTTCGCAAAAAAAAAAATCTCATTCTGGTGGGGGGAAAAAGGGCTAGATTGGCCTAAAATGGAGGTATTCTGCTATGTACGGCAGTTACCTGCCCTTGGGGAATTTCTGGGCCTGCAATAACATGTCCAAAATGGCCACGTTGACGTAGCCGTGATAAATCATTGTTTTTCGCTGTAAAAAAAAAAACTACTTGATCAAATGAAGTGAAATTTTTTTTCGGAGAACTTCAGTCTATAACAGTTACGTACAATAATTTTTTTTTTCAATATTTCCACTTTTTAATGTCGTCACTAAACTGTATAAGTACCAGACTATCAATATACACAAAAAATATAGATTTATTTTTGGGTAAAGTTCCCCCGGGTTTTCCTTTCACTTCAGTAAATAATGGTCTTTTGTTATATATATGGCGTACTATTATCCTTAAATATATGATGTTTATGTTTATATATATGTATAAGTGATAGTGTTTGTGTGTGTCTGTGCGTCTGTGTGCATTTCCCTACGCTAAAACTGTCAATTTTAAGCCTACAGATTCGAAATTTGATATACAGGGTACTGAGATTTGGGAAAATCGATGTGATAGGTTTGCGACATAAATTTGGCGATTAAGTGGTCAATATTCAACAATTAGACCTTTGAGAACTCTACCAAACTCCTCCTACAATTTAAGGTCTGAAGACGTGATATTTTATATATAGATTCCTTGGACATGGATCTAACTTATTAACTTTACTTGATCCCTAAACAATAAATGTTAAGAGGTCATAATAGGGGTCAAATTTTAAAAAAATTGACCGTTTGTTTTTTTCCTCAGCATACACTTCAAAACACCTGGGCAACGCCGGGCACCGATTGCTAGTATATATATATATATATATATATATATATATATATATATATATATATATATGCGTGTACGTATATGTATATATGTATGTGGGTATATGTATATATAAAATATATACATATATATGTATATATATATATAATATCTAGCTTTCACATGATAACTAATGTGAGTGAATTCATCAATATACTCATATTATTATCAATATATATATATATATATATATGCATGTATATATATATATATATATATATATATATATATATATAAAGTTCCATAAAAATACCATATTATAAATACATTGAAGTATATTACTTCACAAAAACTGTAAATAACTATATCATCTGTAAAATAAAGTAGTAGTTTCACTCGGGACTTGTTGAAATTAATTTAGAAATCATAACAAATAATAGGGTTTTACAATAGTTAAACGTTAATAAAATCTGATAATCATTAATTAAAAGCATTTAAATGAATAACAAATCTTACAGAAAACCTATACCTCAGAGTACGATAAAGAATACTATGTAAACTGTGTAAATAGTATATCCTTATAAAAATAGCTTATGAAAATATTAAGTGTCTGATCAGAAAAACATTAATTCCAGCATATATATCAGGGAAAAAAGACGAACGCGTAGAAGCAGTAAGCAATGATAACACCTCAAAGCCTATACTGCAAATCCTCGATGAGAACTGATCAGAAAAAAAAAAGCAAATTTTGATTTTTTTTTTACTCGAAGTGAACAAGAAATTTTATAACTTAAGTATAATGCTATCATTGTTTTTAATGCTAGTCCCATCAATTTCACTCAGAAATACCTTCCTCTGTAATTAAGTACAAATTTAAAATTGACGTCTTATCATCTACTGTTTTGATTATAACTGAATCCTTACTGTTTATTTTACGGTTCGTGAGAGTTTGAAAAACTTGATTCCAACTTAGGTCTTGAACTCAAAGTGTACGGACTTGCAAAACTAGTTGATTATGAATGGATCAACCACCACGTGTTACTCCAAATACGAAAAGGTGCTGGAGTAGCGGACATTTTCTCACCTAGATGAAGCTAGACTTGCCGCTACTGTGATAGATACTGAGGCAAAAACTAAGCGGGACTTCTTTCTCAAATTTCCAGCCTTTATAAGCCTTTACACTTTCTTCGTTCAGTTACCGTTCAAGAGAAGACCCTTATTAGTCAACTCTGGAAAAAAAAAACAATTTATCCTGGAATTAGGAGATCCCGGCTTCGTGGCAAAGTCTTGCTAAGAAATTATTTGATTGGGAGTTCCCCAGAAGTGATATGATGGACAACTCACCAGCAGAGTTTATATGATTCTGTGATGCATTCAAACTTGCATACACCTTTTCCATGTATGTAAATCAAGGCGAAGGCCCAGTGCCTACATTAAGCGGTAGATCTTTCCTACCTAAGACATATGGCTATCTGCCTGAATCTGAAACTTGTCCCCAAACTATTGAAGCCTTTGAAGTCTAGCAATATATTTTCTATTTTCTTTTCATCTGTTGCACAAGTGGGGCGTCTTATGTTTTAAATAAAAAAAGACAGTAAGAGAAACATTTTATTTGTGGAGAATCGTGTACTGGACATAAAAAATGATTGAGGATATAAACCTTGAAGTCAATATCTTCCCTCGGTGAAAATATGTTATTTCCTCTGAAAATATGGCTGTTTTATTGACTATATGGTTTTCGGTATCTAATTAAGAGCAATTATAAAAATCGTGGGTACAAGGCCCCGATTGATGCAATCAACATATGATCGACTGACTTGTGTTCTACTTCATTTATCTTAATGACATTAACAAGAAGATTATAACTTGAATTTTATCTAATGAGTCTTGCTTATACTAGAATTATTTACCAAAAATATTTTTCGTTTCATATCATTGACGAAGGCAACCTATATCTCTGAAAAAATGTTTAGGTTCTGTGATGATTTAAGACTCCGACAAACGGATAGCGGCCATAGACAATTGTGCTTTTTCCCTTTATGCCGAGAAAAGAATTCCCTTATCAGCTGAAATATTTGAATCACCATTCTAATACGTTGATGCCCCTAAATTAGATGTCATATTGGTTTCTTTATTGATAAGGATGGTATGTAACAGTGTAAATGACGTATACAAAATTCTAATATACAGTTTCTTTCCGAGAATGTGTCGTTTATTACATTCTTATTAATAGTCGCTGAGAGTTTAAACTTATATAATGGTCCAAAAATTGTATATATATACACACACACATATATATATATATATATATATATATATATATATATATATACATATATATATATATATATATTAAATAACATGGGATAAATTATGGCCAGCGCCGAAGGCTTCTGAACTGAAAGAATCAGAGAATACATCTGGCCTGAAAAAAATCTTGAAACCAAACGGTTAACGCCAAACCACGCTGTTCTTAAATCACTTAATGCAAATAATGTTCAAATGTGGGTGCTACAAGGTGAGGAAAATACTGATCAATACCCTGAAGGCAGTAATAGTGATAAAAATAGCGACAGCTCCCATTTTCTTGACCCTAATGTAAATAACCAAGAACACTCTGATGAAGTAATATCATGGGATGGTGCAGAAAAGTCTATGGAGACGGTTATAAAATTTTTAGAAAAAAGTCCTTACTTTAGTGACGACAATGTTTTGCAACCAATGCCACTCCGAAGAGATATAATCATAAAGAAACTACAGAACGAAGAAATTGTCGATTATCGTGATCGCTTAGTGAATACAATGGCAGAGCCCGAGAGCTCAATCGATGAAAATATACACTGCAATGAGACTCATTCAATGAATAAATAATAAAATTGTTTTTTTACATAAATATATGATTTCTGTAGATGCTAACTTGGGTAATAAATACCTTACAACTAAGAGTAGATTTAATTTATTTTCAATGTTTTTGTTCCTGGTAATAATATTTGTCTTACTTGCAGTATATCGTAAACTCAACTTAATATATACTTGACGTATCATATAGCAATGGATTTCATTTACTATTTCTTAATTGTTAGAAAAATGAAGTTTACTACAGCCTATTTTTATCACGAAAATTGAACAGCATCCTCTTTATTGAACGAAGCGGATGTTCAAATTATAGGAGTTATACTGTATGTATATATATATATATATATATATAGAGAGAGAGAGAGAGAGAGAGAGAGAGAGAGAGATAGAGAGAGAGACAGAGACAGACAGACAGACAGACAGACAGGCAGAGAGCAGACAGACAGATAGAGAGACACGCAGCCTTCCTAAGTAGGGGAAAGAGGGTTCGCAGCGAAATCTTGGTGTGAAGCTATCGGGGATTTAGGCTTGGGGTGCTAAGAAAAGGAAAGCTCTTGAAACCATTACCGATGCAGCAGAAAGAACAGCTAATTGTTTATGGTTAAACGAGCTAGTCCTTCGGTGTCGCGAAGGGTCCCCAAAAACAGGTATAAACAACACACCTTTTTCATTTTTTTTCTTTGCTATTCGCCCTTTTTCTTATTTGTTTGTTACAACACTTTCCATCGTAAGCCTTTCCTATTCTTTGTAAACTTGTTCGTTAGAATTATTGTTTATTATGTGTTTGTCAAAACAAAAAGGGAAAATAAAAATAAAATAAAGAATAAAATAAATTAAAATTAAAAATTTAAATTACAATAAATAAATAAAAATAAAATAATATAAAATAAATATATGTTTAGTATATGTTGGTCCCAAGCAAGTATTCAAAGTGCTTGTCTAAAACCTTTTCACTTCTTTGTTCATCCGATAATTTCCTCCTTTTGTCATACGTTCGATTTAGTCCCAGAATTGCTACAATTTCCACCTCTTTCGTCCGTTTGCATTCCGTAGTGATTAGGTGAAAATACTTTTAGATATTTATTTTTTAGTTCACCTGAGTATACTTCAGTAGTAAATTTAAATGTTCACTTCTTATTTTACTTGTATTAAGTCGTCTATTTACACTTCGTTTTACATATTTATTTGCACATTACATATAATTTCAACTCGTATATAATTATTTTATTCTTCAATTAACTTCGGCATTTAGTTCGACTTTTAATAAATTAAAATTACGGTGTTAATTTCCAAAGTTTAACTTATATATATATATATATATATATATATATATATATATATATATATATATATATATATATATATATATATATATATACTATCAAAACCCCCGTTGTTGACTGGGTGCGAAAACAGCCTACAGAAAATGGCTTCTGATTTATGAAAGTATGATAGGTTATGAAAAGGAAGGGTTGTAAAGAGATAGCTTCGAATTTGATGGTACTAAAACCAAAGCAAAATATGATGAAAGTAAAAATAAAATAGATAAACCCCATAATTTATTATATCATACATGTTCACACTGAACAATTTATCACAATATTCTGTGGATCTATATTAAAAAAAAGAACATTGTTAAACTTTGTGGCATATTTCCATTCTATGGAGCTCAGGCGAGAACGAACACCCCATAATTTTATCATACCATATTTCTTCAAACTGAAACAGAATTATCAAAGTATATTTACGCATATACATGTTGGTCAAACAGTCAGGTAACATGTTAAAGGTAGAAAAAACAATATGATCCATTATAATCTTATATAGGGATCTTACCCTTCCTGATTTCTGGCTTTGGGGCTATGTAAAGGATAGCGTTTATGGCAAGACGCCTGATACAATAGCGTCTTTAAAGTTATTTATCGAAGAGGAGATTGCGATGTTACCTGACTTTTTGACCACCCTGTAGATATGAGAAGTCTTTATTAAAGTGTCTGACTATTTATATTCTATATAGAGCAGGCGCGAACGCAGAGTTCACAATTTTATTACAGCACCCCTATTTAAGTTAAAACATACTTATCAAAGTATTCTAATGCAAATCTATATCAAAAAAACTTGCCAACGTTTTTTTTTCATTTTTCATTTTTTTATTTCCATACTTTGTGAACCAGGCGCGAACGCAGACGCCCCATTGTTAATGAACCACAGCTCTGACAGATTACACATACCAATTAGTGTGTCTAGATACAATTTCTATCATTATTTGTGATCAGTTTTCTATAATAGTTAACCATATAGGAGCCTATTCGCGACGAGACACATACACAGACGTTCAGCCTTCTATGATAGAAGATACATATTTTAAATTGGTTAGATAAATTTACTATAAAGCAGAGTGTATTTTAATATTATAGTAAAAATACTAATTTAATGAAAATACAGGATAATATTAATGCTCGTTGTAAAGCCGATGTATTAAAGCTCAATAGGCAACTTTTATAGAGCTATGTTTATATTTGGTGAGGTGATTGATAATTTATAATTAAAACATAAAATAAAAAATTAGAATTTAAATTAAAAATTAAAAATCCTTTTGCATAGGGAGCACCACAAAGCCAATAAATTGTACGACCGTTTCGGAAACGATGTTTTTATTTTGACACACATTGACTCAAGGACAATAATTTTAGTATATAGTTTTTTATGAAAACAAAATCTCGTTATTAGAAAAATATTGGATTTTTTTTTTTAAATAAAAGACACGATAAATAAAACTAGCATGTAATTAGTGAAGATGAATTTGGAAAATAAAAAATATAAGGAAATATGTAATTAGTGATGTAGATGAGTTAAGTAATATTGGTTAATAATAAAATTAGAATAAAGTTGCATAGTTGTGTTTAGAGTAAACGTGAAGATAAAATTACAAAGCTGGGTTTAGATTATGTATAATGTGATAATAAGATGTTATTAAGAGAATTTCAACAAATACAATATATATATATATATATATATATATATATATATATATATATATATATATATATATATACAGTGATGATCATATTTATTAGCACGGTAAAATAAAAGTTAAATTTTGTCTAATAAATTCTAAAAAAGGGATTAAATTAAAGAAAATAACAAAGTATATTATGTATTTTTAACTGGCCTTTCCGATGCAGCAATCGGATTTTAGAAAAAATAAATAACAAAGGAACAACAAACATAATTGCAAAAAAAACCCTTGTTCAAAAGTATTGGCACGATTTATTTAATAATCAATTGTATAGCCTTTGGCCTTGATTACCTGCCTCAGTCGCTTTTCATAGTTTACAACCAAGTTGTTGCACTCTTCAGTAGTAATTTTAGCCCACTCTTCCTGACAATAATCCTCCAATTGAATAAGATTATTAGGCTTCCTTTGCATTACCCTCAATTTTAATGTTCTCCATAAATTTTCAATTGGATTAAGGTCTGGGCTTTGTGATGGTCACTCCAAAACATTAATATGATTGTCCTCAAGCCATTTCTTCGTCAGTTTAGCCGAATGCTTGGGGTCATTATCTTGCATGAACCACCAACGACGACCAAGTGAGAGCTCTTTAGCAAAGTCTTTCAGGTGTTCATCCAATATTTTAACATAATCTTCCTTTTTTATGCTACCTGTGACCTTAACAAGTCACCCTGGTCAAGAGGCAGGAAAAGATCCCCAAAACATCAAACTGCCTCCAGCGTGCTTCACTCTGGGTATGGTGTTCTTAGGCAGGAAAGCTTCGCCAGATTTTCTGTAAATATAAGACACTTTATTATGGCCAAATAACTCTATTTTCGTTTCGTCAGTCCATAGAACACGTTTCCAGAATGCAACATCTTTATCAATATGACGTTTTGCAAAGGCTAGCCTTGCTTTCAGGTGCATAGGCTTCAATAAGGGAGTCTTTCTCGGACGACATGCTTTTAAACCAGCTCTCTACAAAACTCTACCAACTGTATGTCGAGACACATTCACTCCAGAGGTGCTCTGTTCATCAACAATCTCCCCAACAGAGATCCTTGGGTTTTGTTTTACTTGTCGAACAATTTTCCGTTCATCTCTTGGGGAAAGAATCCTTTTTCTCCCTCTACCCTCTAAACTCATAACGTGGCCTTGCGATTTGAACTTGTTTATTATGGCTCTAACAGTGGATTTGGGAAGGTTTAGCTTCTTTGAAATCTTACATAGCCCTCCCCATTGGTATGGCATGCTACAACAAGCTTCCTGACGTCTTCGCTGTGTTCCTTAGTTTTAACCATGGCGATTGAAAATTATAATTTAGTCACTTATAATAGTTTAAATAAATCGCTATCTAAAAATTATCTGAAAAAAATTATTCACTGAATTAGCGTTAAACAAGCATAATATGGCTATAAAAAAGTTCAGAAAGCACGTAAACCGGAAATTGATTGATATTATACTGATACTAAAAGAAAAACAAAGCCGTGCCAATAATTTTGAACAAGTGTTTTTTGCAATTATGTTTGTTGTTCCTTTGTTATTTATTTTTTTCTAAAATCCGATTGCTGCATCGGAAAGGCCAGTTAAAAATACATAATATACTTTGTTATTTTCTTTAATTTAATCCCTTTTTTAGAATTTATTAGACAACATTTAACTTTTATTTTACCGTGCCAATAAATATGATCATCACTGTATATATATATATATATATATATATATATATATATATATATATATATATATATATATATGTATATATATATATATATATATATATATTCCTTAAATGGTTCATCATTTGAAAGCCGTAATAATCCTCAGAACAATTCATTTACATGGTGTATGTAGCTTCTACATGCTCTAACTGCACTCGTAAATGATACATCTTCAGAGATCTTCAAAAATTAAGAAATGTTTATGAATAACTTAATTGGCCAAATATATTATATTTGAATGAATAATGTGATACCAATTTTATTAAACAAACAAATTGTGTTTGCAATCATAATTATATGTAAATTTTTAATTAAACAGTATTTATCTTTTGTAAAGTGTTCATTTTTTTCATTAATTTTTTATAGTAAATTTTCCCTATAAAAAAAAAAAACTTCTCTTCGGAAATTAAATATATGTGACACATATCTGTGCATATTTACGTGGTTTTACAATATGTTTGCTTGTTTATTCCAAATTTATAATTTCTAAGAACTTATGCTAATAGAGCGCCATAAAAGACAAACGTTATTAGCTAAACAAAAAGGCGTCCGAACACTTATTGTTATGGACACAATAAGGGAGGCAAACACATGTTTTAAATAACGAATAATAGAATATTTGCTGAGTTACATGACTTCTAAAATTTTAAACATTTTTTTAAAATGCTAATAAATTATTCTGTATTCTTATTATATAAAATATTTATTATATAAAAATAAGTAATATTACATCAGGAGAAAGAACAAGTCAGTAAATGCAGTTGTCAATAAATTAAGGGATATATTTGTTCTGTTAAAAAGAAACTGTTAATAACGAAATTGTCTGAATTTTTTTATTCGTAAGGAAAGTACATTATGCAGTCAGCAGATTAAATGTGAGCTTTTTTTTTGCAACGATGTTCTTGCACGAAGCCCTCATAACAAAGGGCGAAAACGGCAAGGGAATACGACAAATGTTCTTTGATAAATGCAACCTTCATAAAAATGGATATACAGGCTGCGCGTGCCATTCAGTCGGTTGATGAATATAGACATTCAGGAGAATCGGTTAATGCAATTTACGCGGCCAATAGGCGAAGCGGAATGAAATGACCCTGACAGAAAGCGAAGACGAGTAGCCGCGAATATTGGAATATCTTCTATTGGAAGATTTCCATGTGCATTTTCTATACTTCTAGGTTGCAAGACTTCTTTTGATGACAACGCGGCGACATCCATGCAGATAATTTAATTTCGATTTCTTTTTGGTAAATAATATTTAAGAGATTCTAAATGCGGACTTCTAGAATTTATTGGGAGAGTTTTACTTATTGTCAGATATAAGAACTCTTTCATTCTATATTTAAAATAACCGGTTCAATGAGACGTATTTCTGTTCAGAGTCTTATAGTAAAAGCTGTAATTTCACATTGTTACAGCTCATCTTGTATGATGTGTTTTCGTCTCATTGCTGTTGATTTGGTTAGAGCAGAATATGGTTATTTCTCGAATTTCATTGCATTACTGATACAATGTCTTCTGTTCAAGAATTAATAACATTCTTTTATTTTATATCAGGTTTTATGCATTGTTATGTATTTTATGTATTGCTCTTGGTTTAGTGTAGATGGGCTACGATGTACAAATTACTCGTGTTTAAAGGAAATATAAACATTATAAATAATCTTAATTAAACTACATACACAACATACGTGAAACCAACGTTTTACTGAATTTGACAATCATAAATAGACTCAACAGATTATAGGGTGTTCTCAAAATAAAAGTAACTGCGAATTTCCTTTGGTTACGCAAGGGATTAAACGTTCCGCATCTAAACCTGATTCTCTATGTGTGTAAGTAATTGTGTTTATAAATATAGGAAGCACATAAATTATTTCTAGTTTAATTTTATCACATTAATGCCAGTGTTTAGGTACGGGAATTTTGTTCCTATATAGGAATATTTGAGGGAAATCTGTTGTGAAGACCTGTCGAGTATTAATAGTCCCATCCTTTGTTCTTTTTAAACATTTTATTAAAATCAAAACTGGTCAATCTGTTAATAATGTAACTAATTAAATTGTTTTAAAGTTTAATTACAAAGTGTGAGACACGAAACACATAAGTACAATGCTCTGTAGCAAGTGTGGGATAATTTAACAGCTACGAAAAATTATGGATGTTTAATACGTGCTTATAATGAAGTCACATTTTTTCTTATATATATATATATATATATATATATATATATATATATATATATATATGACAAAGATATGCAGGTTTTGCGCGAGGTTTCGCTCTACCCACTCCACGAGCACCTTTGCAGTAAATGAATACCAACTATTTGGTAAGATGTTAACATTTTTGGAACGACCTCCTATAGTGACTAACATCCAACTATAAACTTTGAAGCAACTACTTTATATTTAGTTGACATATTTTTACGCATAAAAATTGGTACGATAACAAATAATCACAATAGTCAACAATTCTTTAATTGGATAAAGGGATAGGGTGAAGGAGTGTGATTTGATGCAAATTCACAAAGAATCTGGCTGCTGCCATGCCGGCCTTACGTGGATGATAGGAATCCCAACTATGTGTGCACATCCCCCTATTATGTTGAGTTTATTAAGAGCCGAATTAAATATGAACTACACCCTTGATCTGAAAGAATTGTATATACAATCTCTAGCGGTGAAACCATGATTCTGCTATTCTCGGTAATGATTACAATAGTAGCGTATAATTAGGAGGGTCTATATTCATGGGCTATGACCTTAACATTGGATTCAAACTTGCAAAATAGTGTGCATCATTCGTACGTGTTTGACAATCTTCATCCCAGGTTCAGTCATCATCGAACCTACGGATCGCGTTGGATGAGAGTAGTACATATATACTAAGATACACACGTACTCTCGAAAGCTACTATTTCATATACATATATATATATATATATATATATATACATATATATATATATATATATATATATATATATATATATATATATATATATATATACAGGGTGGGCCAAAATTAGGGTCCTATTTTTAAAAATTCATAACTTTTTTTTATTTATTGATTTTTTTTCTCAAACTAAGTGAAGGACCCCTTCCGAAGTAAGCATGAGACGTATTAGCCATAAGGAACGTACCCTCATAATAGAGTGGTACTTTAAATCCAATGAGTCGATTTCGACAAAAGCAATCCGAGTAATTATTGCTCGTTTTAGGGACCAACAAGGAATATCCGACATGGCGAGAAGTGGTAGGCCTCGTACTGTACGAACAGCTCAAAATTTCGAGGAATTAGAGAGAAGTTTGGAGGAGGATGCATCCACATCCACAAGGAGGAGATCAAAAGAACTTGGCATTTCCCGAACCTCACTTCGGAGAATGCTAAGAGAAAAAGGATATTTTCCATATAAGGTGCAGCTAGTTCAAGAACTTCAACCTCGAGATAATGAAAAAAGACTTGAGTACGCTATGCGACTCCAGGATTTGGCCAATGATGATCCCGATTTTCTCAAAAAACTAATAATGTCGGATGAAGCCCATTTTCATCTTGATGGGTTAATCAATAAACAAAATTGCCGAATATGGGGAACGGAGAACCCAAGGATAATTCAGCAGCACACATTACATCCACTCAAGTGCACGGTGTGGTGTGGCGTTACTGCTGAAGAGATAATTGGCCCCTATTTCTTTGAAGACGATGCCGGAAATCAGGTAACAGTAACGGGTGACCGCTACCGAGAAATGCTGCAAAATTTCTTGCAACCGTGGGGTCCCGCCAAACCTGACAGGATGTGGTTCCAACAGGATGGAGCCACAGCACACTCTGCGAGAGATACCCTTACACTTTTACAGGGTATATTTGGAAATCAGATTATCTCTCGCAGTTTCGAAATTCAATGGCCTCCACGATCACCCGACCTTACAGCTCCTGACTTCTTCTCATGGTGTTACCTCAAAGAAAAGGTTTATGCCAATAAACCAAACAATAGTGAGGAACTGAAAGCAAATATTGAAGCAGAAATAAGAGCCATAAGTCCTCAGATGTTGCAAACTGTTGTGGACATTTGTTTAAAAAGAGCCGAAAAGTGTGAAGCCGCCAACGGCGCCCATTTAGAAAACATTACTTTTGCTTAAAAAACTCAAAACAGTGTAAAAAACAATACTTTAGTTTTTGTAAGTTTTAAGAAGTGTTTTTCGGCCAAAATTTGTTTTGTTTATTTCAAAAAGTCTCGGAAGGGTCAGTCTACACACACATAAATTTGGTGAGTTTAACTTTTATTTTGTGGAAGTTATTCAAATTTAAAGACAGGACACTATTTTGGCCAACCCTGTATATATATATATATATATATATATATATATATATATATATATGTAGTGTGTGTGTGTGTGTGTGTGTGTATACTAGCGTGGGTGCCCGGCGTTTCTAGGGTGTGTGGAGGTGTATGTTGAGCAAAAACAATAAAACTGCCGTTTTTTTTAACCCTATCATGACCCCTTAACATTTTTAGTTTTGGACTCAAATTGAGTTATTAAGTTAGACCCATGTTTGTGGAACCTATATCAAAAATGTCAAGTGTTTAGACCCCAAATTTTCGGAGGAGATTAGTAGAGTTCTCAAAGGTAAAATCGTTTAATTTGACCCCTTCATCGCCAACTTTCTGATCGATATCACATCGATTATCCCAAATTTCAGTACCCTGTATATCAAATTGAACGAAAATAAGCAATGTATTCTATAATAAATTGTGAATAGAAATGAAAGATTATTAAACTCTTTTACAGTATTTAAAATACTTAAAAAACATTTAAGCCTAACATCCATTTCGCAAAAAGCCTGATAAATGGTTGTTGTTTTAATACGGATAAAAAGACATAAATATTCGGGAGGAATAAAGCACAGTGTAACACAGCAAAACAACAATTAACCAGCCTCCAAACGAAACGGATGGTACACTTAAATGCTTTTTAAGTAGGTTAATTATTGTAAAGATTTAAATCGTCTATCCAGTAAACTTCCTATTCCATTTTTCAATTTTCATCATTGTTTTATTATTCGCCTGAGGATGGGCAATGGAGTTCAGGAACGTTCATGAATATTGCAAATTTGTTTTTTAGATTCGAACAGAATGTTCGAAACTAGTCCGTCAAAAAGAAAGCAATGCATTGTAAGAGAAACAAAAAAAGAGTTGTGTCTGGTCTAACATGATACGTATATATATATATATATATATATATATATATATATATATATATATATATATATATATACATATACATATACATATACATATATATAAATATATATATATATATATATATATATATATATATATATATATACTCTTCAGTAAAATAGTGTGTATGCATTTGTTTTTCTCTTCGTATTGCAAACACTAATTTTTAAAAACCTTGAAAACTCAACAATTAATAATATAAACTGGTCAAAGCTTTCAATGATTGCATTTTCTTAAGTGCTTCTCGTTTTAAACCAAAGGAATGCTTATTGTAGAACATTTTCAGTACTCATTCCTTGGGTCGGCAAATGACTTCTGCCTCTTTTGAAACTGAATGGTCAAGAGCGTTTAACAGAATTCTCAGAGTCGCAATCTTCGTGTCGATTTTCGTTGAAAAACAATTAGCCTCACATGCAAGCCAAAAAGAAAACAGACTTAAAGTGTTCAAGTCTACTAAAAAATTTAATTCGCGATTTTTTTTTAAATATGTACATGGGTCAATTCTATTACACCAGAAATATCAAGATCTTATTCTTCGTTCTTCCCGAATGCGACCGGGATGAATAGAGGGGTTGGAAGTTCTTAGAAGAGTGGGTTTATCTCGAGATTTGGCTTCGATCTGCTGATTTCGGCTCTGCATTTGTTTATATTGGATGTTACGTGATGGAGTCAGCTGTTCCCCAGACCAATCAGAGCTTAGTACGTCCTTTGCGGAATCCCTAAATCATTTCCGTGTGTGCACTTGCCAGCCCTTCCATAGCCATCGCATCTGGGATCCAAACTAAGTTTATATTCACACGCTTAAAAATGTAAAAACTTTCACCTTTCCCGCCCAGAAAGCCAGAAAGTCTGTGCAAGTGTTTCATTTTACATTATTCTGGCATTTTCTGTCATATTTCTCAAACAATTAAATATATAACTGTTTTACAAAAACACAATAAATCCACCCTTTTATGTAGTTTATGCGCCATTGTCTAGGACTCAATCAACGTTAACAGACAATCTCAGTATTTTCCAGGCATTACTCAGGATTTTAGGGTATCTTAATGTCCCAAATGAGGAGCAATATCGCTCCCCTAGGAGGTCACGTCATAACATAAGGTTTTGCAATCGAATAACATTTCTTCGTTGTTATATCGGTGTTAATATGATGTCGACAATATTTTATTTCTCTGTATTTGTACGATTTTGAAAAAAATTGTTTCAGCATGCAAATTGACAAGAAATCAATACGTTGTAATGCAAAATGATATGTTTTCACACAACATCCATATAATATAATTTACTTACTTACATAGCAAATAATATTTTCATTGACTTGTGAAAACTATTTAAATAAAAACCAACTTTATGAAAAAAATATTAAACCTAGAAGCATCACCTGTTTTTGGCCACAAGGAACTTGCGACATGCATTTTTAAAATTATAATTACATTTACTAGCAAGAAATTTAGCTAATGTGCATTCATTTAAATATTAATTTTAATTAACTTTCTTTAAGTTTGTTCGGTTTTCATACACTATTATCATTTTTTAGTTATTACGTATAATTATGCTAATTACGATTTTTAGTTATTACGTATAATTTAGTTATTACGTATAATTATACTAATTACGATATTTTACATAATTCATACTTGTGTAATATTTGCGTAAATGTCTTTCGTGGACACTATTTTTTCCATATCCATCCATGTATGTGTATATATTTTTGTTTTAAAATGTTTGTCCTACCACACTCCCCTAGAGAGGTTTATGGTAGGCAATTGGTATCAACAGAAATGATCTTCAACTTTTGTGCACAACAGTTCAATAAACAATTGTAAGTTTTTCTAATTGTAAATTCACATTAATCATCCTCCTGTTCTTAAGAATATACAATAATTAAAAGAAATGGCAAAATGTAAAAAATATAATATAAAATTTTACAAACAATACAAATTGAAACTTTTCTTACAAAAAATAATTTTCCGTTGATTTACGGTAGCTTTTTCTTATATTAACTTATTGTACTTCCCTAATTTAGTGTTGTTGACATTAAAATACATCTCAGGGTAGTGTCTGTTCTGTCAAAAGATGATATAATTGTATCCTCTGTGTTGTCTTCGCGCCGGGCCTCAATACAATCGAAATATGCCAAATGCCGCTATAGTATATTAGAGATAAACTATACTAACAAGATATATTCTGATACTACATAAACTAGATTTCTTAGATAAATACATTTACAGTTTTATCAAAGTTTGCAATAATACCTTGAGATAGAAATTTATACTTAACATCCACAGAATACCAGCAGCAATATATTACATAGGAGAGGTCCCGCTGTGAATGCTTACAACCCCCATTAATGATTATTACTATTATTATTATTATTATTATTATTATTATTATTATTATTATTATTATTATTATTATTATTAACATGACCTGTGGAAATTCCATAGCGAAATCCTTCATAGTTAACATATTACTGCGGGGCATTTTGTGGGCTTTCAGCATAAATACAGACTCGATCATATTGTTCTTGCACTTTTGTTAAAATTGTATCGTCCCTTCCTTACTAAACTACTATCTTTTATATATTGTATGTGCTGATAATTTTATTACAAACTCACCAATCAATTAAATCAGATTTCATCATCTGTTATAATTCTTGGATACGTTACTTATTTAGGCAATCATTTTTCATAATTTTAACCCACATAATCGCCCCTCCCTTACTTAAATACTACTATTGAAATATTTTCTGGGCTGATTATTTCACACCAATACATTAACTCACATTTCATCATTTTTCATAATTATTGGCGATGGTACAAATTCCGGCGTTCATTTTTCATTATTTTAACCCATATTATCGAAAATCATTACTTTGATACATTCTCAGGGATAATTATTTAATTACAAAACACAAATCAATTTACACACATTTCTATCATGTTTCATAATTTTTTGATATGTTACTAATTTCAACAGTAATTTTCATAATTTAAATCCGCATTATCGCCGCTTCCTTACTAAAATAATAACTTTGATATATTACCTGGTTTGATGAATTCATTACAAAGACATCAATCAATTAACATGAATATAATCATTTTTCATAAGTCTTAGATGTGTTACTAATTTCGACAATCCTCATTTTTATATGACACACCTTATCGCCCCCTTACTAAAATTACAACCGTGATATATGACCTGGGCTGATTATTTAATCGTAAATACACCAAAAAATTAACTCACATTTCGTATTTTTTTAAGAAGATCTTTGATATGATACTAATTCCGACAATCAATTTTTGCAATCAAAACCAACCTAATTTTTCTCCCTTAAAACTTTGATATACTATCTCGACCGATTATTTAATTAAAAACACACAAGTCAATTAACTCACAGGATATCATTTGTCATATTTCTCGGATATGTCACTAATACCGACATTTATTATTTTTAAATATTTTTAACCAACATTATTGCCCCGCATTTTATATATTATCAAGTCTGATTATTGAATTACAAAAATACCAATCAGTTAAATCACTTTTCATCATTTTCCTAATTCTTGGATATATTAGTAGGTTGACAAGCGTTTTAAATAATATTTACCTTAATTATCCCCGCCTCTTTACTAAAATAATCACTTTTATATATTGCCTTGGCTGATTATTTCAATGAAAGCACACCAGTCAATAAAATCGTATTCCTTCATTTTTCTTAATTCTAGGATGGGTTACTAATTTCGACAATTATTTTCATTATTTTACCCCACATTATACCCCTCTCCTTACTAAAATATGAAAGTTCATACGTCGTCCAGGATGGTTATTTCATTACAAACTCGCCAATAAATTAACTCACATTACATCATTTTTCATAATTGTTGGATATGTTACTAAATTCGACAATCGTTTTTAATAATTAAACCCGGCCTATTCGCTTTCTGATTACTTAAAGATGTATTTTTATATATTATGCAGACTACTTATTTCATTTAACACGCACGAATGAATCAACGCATTTTGTAATTTTTCATAATTCTTGGATATGTTAATAATTTCGACAATCATTTTTCTTAATTTGTACCCACATAATCGTCCTCCTTACTAAAATAATACCTTTGATATATTAATTGGGATGATTATTTCATTACACACACATCAAGCAACTCCGGGTATTTTCATAGTGTATATGTTCCACTTATCCCGGATGACGCTGCGAATTTGGCTAGTACATATGTCTCACCTATCTTATTCTGTCCCAATTGACCTGGGTATTATGCTAGTATATATTTGCACTCATCTTATCCAATGTCAGGACTGATTTCAGGTCCGCCACGCAATTTATTTAAAAAAAACGCATTAAGTAAAGTAATGTTTAAATCGTACACTGTTTCAGCCATTCCCAGAACTGACTATATATCCCCAGCCCACTGTTTAAAATATACACGAAATAATTTACTGTCTTAATCGTAAACTGTTTCAGCCATTTCTTAAACTGATTTCATATCTCCAATCACACTATTGATAATATATATATATATATATATATATATATATATATATATATATATATATATATATATATATATATATATATATATGGAATAATGTAATATTTAAATCGTAAACGTGTTAGGACATTTCCGCGTCAGATTCATACCCCCACGCGACTTTTAAAAATATACTTGAAATAAAGTAATGTATAACTCATAAACAGTTTCAGCAGTTTTCTGAAATTAAAACATAGAGGCATTAGACGGTTGGGGATTACGCACCTATTACTTCATCATGCATTTCTGAGTGTAGTAACAGCCTCAACATTCCAGTGACTCCCCTCCTTAAGAAGTGTTTTTGATATTATTTTCATGGGGATAATCTGGAGAAAAATATGAACTCATTATTACTTGATATATTTACGTGATTTTCAGAATGTTACAAATAAGCCCCTAGCGTGCATTGACCTATTTAACTGATTTATTAAATCAGCAGAACATCTATGTCATTTTCTAATATGACATCTCATGTCTATTTAATACATCATGCACATATTATATGCATCTTTTTGAAGAAAATAGTGGCTTAATCACGGACATAAACATGTCAGTCTATTACCCCCACCTATTCGAAAAGAAAGTGACGTTTATGACTGGCATCTCATTAAATACTCACCAAATCCATTAACTCACATTTAGTATAACCTATATATTAATAGGATAGCGTGTGTCTTCTTAAATCTCAAATAATGAAATTTGCCGGAAAGCGTGACCCACAAAAGAACACACACGATATTGTATTCTTCTTCTTCTTCTTCTTCTTCTTCTTATTATTATTATTATTATTATTATTATTATTATTATTATTATTATTGTTATTTTCATTGCCATTTTTCTTTTACTTATTATCATTATTTTTTTTTGTTATTATCATTATCATTATCATTAACATTATTACCATTATCATTATTATTGTTATTATTATTTAAAAAATACTTTACTGGTTTTTACTATTACCACTAATATTATTACTAGTAGTAGAAGTGGTGGTGGTGGTTGTACTGGTGGTATTTTTTTTTTATTATTACTGTAGCTGTAATGCTTAGTTTTGTTTTTGCTGTCATTGCTATTGTTGTTTTTGCTGTTAATATTATTGCTGCCGATATTAGTGTTGCCATTATCTTAGTAGAGTTATTTCTATTGTTGTTGGTGGTGGTAATGGGAATAGCGATTGGTTTTGGAGAAAATAGGCCGGGAGGGGATCTTTGACCTTGGTGGGGAACCCTCCTAGATATAATGTCTTGATAAATCTATCGGTGGGTGTGTAACCTTAAATACACTAACCCCATTTATGAGAGAATAGCAAATCATAATATTGAAAATAAGGACGTGAATGAGGCTAAAATATTTGCGATGGTCTCACGTCAGATAGGTGTCCCACTGGTCAACAGGGTGGGTCCTGCGTTATCATACAACTATTCTGAGCATGTGGCTGGATATAGGGGAAGTGAGAATTGCCAGAGAGGGTACCAAGAAACGAGGGGAGTTGGAACAGGAAATGCAAAATAAAAACATGGACTGATGAGGAAAGAAGAGTGCTGTGGGAATGCTTTGTAAAACGTTTAAGTACACAATCTGGTGGATATATACGAAAAAAGAAGGAGGAATGGGAATCGAGAGGAGGAAAACCTAGAAGTGTCGCGAGTTTGGGATCCCGGTTAAAAGAAATTAAAAATAACAACCTATCTTCAGTGATTACAAGAGAAGAGGTTGAATGGATCGTTAGGAATGACATGAATAACGATAGTAAAATTCATAAAACTAGCTCTGATGAAACAACTGAGAGAGTGGAAGTGAAGAAGGGAAATGTAAACGATGATGGTAGGCGGAAAACTGTGGAAGTATGGAATCCTATGGTTAGGGGAAGTACTTAGAAAGAGTTTGAAGGATCTAAGGCAGGTGAGATCATTTACTCTGAGACAATGGAGCAAGTTAAAGGATCAGATGTATGGAGAAGTGGTGATGAAGTTCGAACTTTGACTTCTGTAGGAAAAGTACTCCAGAAGTTAAAGATATCATAGGGATTCCAAGTATGAAGAGGTTATAGGCGGAAGGTGAAAAATGAGGTAAAAATATTTCAAGGATTAATTCACAACATCATCAGAAGAACATATCGATTACGGAACTTAACAGGATTCTATATGCAGCGTCATACGTTATTCCGAATCGTCTTGACTTAATACAGAATAAACAGGGAAAAATGAAGGATAAAAGACAACAATGGCAGAGCCGGGTTGAAGAAAGTAGTAAACGGTAGCGGAAAGACATTGGTAGAATCGAAGAAATAAGAAAAGGAGGTAAACTAGGACAGAAAGCTAAGGACGAGCTTGAAAGTAGGTATAGATTGCCGGGAAAAGGAACAATGAACGTTCTAACAATGTCGAAAGAGAAGGTCCACACTGGTGGTATAAAAATTATGAAATGTGTTGGAAAAAGTGTTGCATTTCGGCAGAACAATCTTCTCCGGAACAATCAGTCTCAGCTGTATTAAGAATTAAATGGTAGTAAACGGGCGGGAAATAACAACACTCAAAATGCAAAAGATGCAAGGAAGTTCTGAAGTGGGATTTGGTCGGTTGAAGGGCTATATAATGATAAGGCAAGCTGGTTGAGAGAGGTAAGAGAAACGCTATCAGAAATGCAGCATATGAAGAACGTTGAGATAAACAACGATGATGTTAAAGCTGGCATACGTAGGATGACAAACTGGAAGGCACCTGGTCAAGATGGAGTGATGGGCTTCTGGTTTAAACATTTACAAGGCCTTTATCCACCTGTAGCTGCTGCTCTGCTAAGCGTTGTAGAGTCGGGAGATGCCCGTCATTGACTCGTGAAGGGAAGAACAACACTGATTAGGAAACATCCTGCAAAATGAACAGATGCCAATAATTATAGACCAATTACATGTCTTCCATTGATGTGAAAACTGTTGACTGGAATATTTGCGGAGAAACTTTATGAACATCTAGAGAGTAATGGTGTTTTTCCTAACGAACAAAAGGTTTGCCGGAAAAGCTCGAGAGGTACTAAAGAACAACTACTAATTGATAAAGCAACAATGCAATATGCGAAGAAGAAGAAGAAAAGAAAATTGAGCGAAGCTTGGATCGATTACAGAAAGCCTTAGGACATGGTTCCTCATTCATGGATACGTGGAATGTTATTGATGATGAAGGCTACTGAGAATAAGGTAGGGCTTTTGGAGAGAAGTGTGCCTTAATGGAAAAGTATTCTGACAGCAGACAGGAGATGGAGCAGGTTGGCATTAAACGTGGGATATTTCATGGAGATTCGTTATCGCCACTTCTGTTGTAATGATACTATATATATATATATATATATGTGTGTGTATATATATGCATATATATATGTATATATATATATATATATATATATATATAAATAAAAATTACAATCAGTTACAATAAGTTTACCATGGTAAACTTAAAATATATTATATACATCAAAGAGTTAATATTTACAAGTAAAGAAATCGCAACCAGATGTAAAAGCTCAATAAAACCGAAAAGGAAATAGAGCTTATTATATGAACAAAAGATTAATAAAAAATGTTAAAACACATCTTGAAAAAGAGTTAAAAACATATCTAATTTTAAAAAAAGAAGCACAATAATAAGTGGATAGTCCTTAATCCGCGGAGTTTCGAAGAACTACTCTCCTTCTCATCAGAGGGAAGGTATTAGCAAAATGCGGGATCGGATCTTGCATATAAAAGTATTAATGAAACTACACGTAAGTCACAGATCTTACTTGGTTAAAAAAAAGGTGAGATAAAGGGAATAGGAGGTAAAATGAATAGGAGGTAAAAGAAAAATGATGAAAAGAAGTACCTAAAATATCTTATGTACCAGACGCATTTTTTCATGAAACTATTTTAGTTAAAATAATGTGGTAAGTTAAATAATTCATTTAGAAAACGAAACTGTAATTTTATATGTATACATATGTAAATATATATATATATATATATATTTATATATGTATATATATATATGTATATATATAAAATTCCAGTTTCGTTTTCTAAATTAATTACTTTTATTACCACATTATTTTAACTAAAATAGTTTCATGAAAAAACTGCGTCTGATACATAAAATATTTTAGGTACTCATGCAGTAAGTGATCCAGACGTTACTCAGAGTTCGCCCGGCTTTCTCCGGAACATGATGTCAACAGCCGGAGTAAGCCGAGGAGCATCGCCGATGAAATTAAGTCGAGCGTCGCCGATTAAATCATAACAAGAAAAGAAAGCTTACGTTAAATTTTGAGTTTTATTAACTGTAAAGAAAACTGTTTTAACAATAGTTTTTTGCTATATATATATATATATATATATATATATATATATATATATATATATATATATATATATATATATACATATGTATATATATATATATATATATATAAAATAATGTTAAATATTGTTTTGTTCGAGACACCGTTTAGAGGTAAGTTAAATGAATAGGTTTTTTTGTAATTTCAAGAAAAATTGCAAGAAATCTTTTATTTTTGTTTTTTTGAGGTGTTATTTTTCATTTTTTATTTTATTTTCATTTCAAGGGAAACCCGAAGAAATAGTGAAGTTGAAATAGAACTGAGTGGGATAGTTTTTTTTTTTTTTTTTTTTTGTAAATTAAAAGAAATATTGTTGTTGTGTCCTCAGACCTTTGTTTTATTAATTGTGTGCGTAGATCGTATTCCGGAATCGCGCTGGAGGTATTTCTGTGTTCCTCGCACTAACGCCCACAAGTGGATGATTTTAATTATGATAGCAATTGTCAGCCTAGACTTGCCAAAAAGTTACCAGTCCGGATGATGTAAAGGTTCGCCATTTGGTAGCCTGACACCTTCAGGCATAGCTATCGCTTACCTTTTCTCTTATAATAAGATTGCACCTGTGCCCGCATGGTGTACAAGTTTTTATACGTGCCAGTAATTTTTTTTTGACAAAATCGAGGACTCCGGCTGGTGTTTTCGGCCGCTCGCTTAAGGCTGTAACATTTATGTTTTTTTTTCTTACGCTAAAGTACGAAATGGTGAAAAAAATTTTTTTGTATTACTAATATGTTTTCTTTTCTTCCTCTTCCAAATTGTCGTCTGCTGCTTTGAATTTTCAACTCGGGCGAACATGTGTCGCGATAGAAACAATCGTGCTACATTGTAATTTGCTCAGCTGTAGATTGCGTCAGACAGCTTAATTTCCTCGGCGACGGTCGCCTTACTCCAGTTGTTTACGTCATGTTCCGAGCAAAGCCTGGCGTGCGCGTTCGCTGAGTTACGTCTTGATAACTCTCTGCATGGGTACCATATCTTAATTTATATATTAATACGATAGTGTGTGTGTGTTATTCTCTGTATCATATTTATTTTTTTTTCTTCCCAGTGTCTGTCGTTTAATTGTTATGCCTTTCCATTTCTTATAATGAATCATTTTACCAAGACTTCTTCATCAGTTTTGGTTTCGATTTCGATTATACCTGAAAGAACTCAAGTAATATATACATACATTCTTTTTTCTTCTTTATGTTTTGGTTTCGGCTTCGATTCAAGCTGATGCACCCAAGCCATATGAATATATTTTTATTGTTGAAATAACAGGTTTACAATATATAAGAAGGGATCGAACATTGGCTCTTATAGTAATATATACGAAATCCGCATGAATTAAAATATCGTATTTAGGCATATTTTACGAGTAGGGTATGTCGGGCGGCTCTGCTAGCTAGGATATAAACTTTTTCAGTTTTAACAAAAGAACTACAATAATATTAGGGTGTCTCCATTTACACTGAACATCCACAAACATGCCAACATACATATATGCCATGAGAAAGAGTACACTGTGGCATTTCCACAGGTCATGCTAGTTATTATTATTATTATTATTATTATTATTATTATTATTATTATTATTATTATTATTATTATTATAATTATTATTGACCCAAAGGAACTAACAAAGGTCATCAAATATCTGCCATTGAAAATCTATGGTTTTACCTGAAAACTTAGTGACAACAAGACAGCCTAGATTTCTGGACATTTAAACCCCCTTTGATATTATTGGCAAAAAAATTTGCATTGTCGCAACAGCCTCTCAAAGTTGATATTTTGCTGGCAGCGGCCGTTGACCATTGGAAGTAGAGTGGCAATAAGCCTCTCCAAGGTCCCAGTTCTCTTCGAGGTTGTTCAACCCAGATCTGGTCAGTACTCTATACTTGGATTTAGATGCACTTTTACTTTTCGCGGCTATTTGGTATCACACTTTGGTGGGGGGGGTGATGTAGCAATTGTAAGGGATGCGTAAGGGGATGGAGAACTTATTATTATTATTATTATTATTATTATTATTATTATTATTATTACGCTTATCGCTCCGTCCGTTATCATACTGTGTGCATCCCTAAAAAAGGAAAGGGGAATATTCCAAAAAGTAGAATTCCAAATAAACCCTGGGGAAAAATATATTTTTAAAAAAAATGGTGTCGCTGTTGAGGCAACGCTAATAAAAACGATTTGCCTTTCTCAGCCTTTTGGCTGAGATCAAAGGGTAGTATTTGTTCTTCAGGTGCTACATTTCAATTTCTTTTGTCTCAGTGTAAGAGAAATCCTTTACGACGAAGGCGATTTTTCTCCACGTTAAAAATAACGACCCTGGGGTTTAAATCTGTCCCGTGGTGAGGCATTGTGGTTGGGTACTATGTTTAATGTAACCAGATGTTAATAATATGGCTGAAACAGTTTACTATTTAGGCATTACATTATTTCATGTATATTTTTAGCAGTTGGTTTCGGATATAATTCATTCCCGGAAATGGATGAAACAGTAAAGTATTAAGACATTACATTATTTCATGTATAGTTTAGGCAGTGGGTTTGGGATATAAAATCGGTTTCGGAAATGGCTGCATCAGTTTACTATTTAGACATTACCTTATTTCATGTATATGTTTAGCAGTGGGTTTGGCACATACTGTCGGTCCCGGAAATAGCTGAAACGGTTTACTATTTAGACATTGCATAATTTCATGTGTATTTATAACAGTGGGTTGGGGATATAAATTCAGTCCCGAAAATGGCTGAAACAGTTTACTATTTAGACATTACATTAGTTCATGTATATTTTTAGCAGTTGGTTTGGGATATAAAGTCAGTTCCGTAAATGGCTGAAACAGTTTACTATTTAGACATTACATTATTTCATGTATATTTTAGGCAGTGTTTCGAATATAACATCGGTCCCGGAAATTGCTTCAACAGTTTACTATTTAGACATTACATTATTTCATGTGTATGTTTAGCAGTGGGTTTGGGATATAATGTCAGTCCCGGAAATGGCTGAAACAGTTTACTATTTAGAAATTACATTATTTCATGTATATTTTTAGGAATGGTTTTGGGATATAACGTCGGTCCCGGAAATGGCTGAAACAGTTTACTATTAAGACATTACATTATTTCATGTATATTTTTAGCAGTGGGTTGGGGAATATAAAGTCGGTCCCGGAAATTGCTGAAACAGTTTACTATTTACACATGCCATTATCTCATGTATATTTTTAGCAGTTGGTTTGGTATATAAAGTCAGTTTAAGAAATGGCTGAAACAGTTTACGATGAAAACATTACTTTATTAAATGTATATTTTCAACAGCGGAGTGGAGGACATGAAGTCAGTCCAGGGATTTAATGAGATGTGCAAATATATACTATCAGAAAGCGTCGCCCAGTATTGAATGACATCGGTTGAAAAAAGATAGTAGCAAATACCCAGCGTCGCCCTGGAATCGAATGAGATTGGTGAACGATATATATTAGCAGAATATGCGGCGTAACCCGGGATTGGATAACATAGGTGAAACATATATACGATGAGAATACCCAGAATTTATTTATTTGTTTGTAATGAAATAATCAGCCCATGCAATATATCGAAGTTATTATTTAAGTAAGGGGAAGTGACATAGTCGGGTAAAGTTATGAAAAGTATTGTCAAAATTAGTAACATATCCAATAATTATGAAAAATGAGGAAATGTGAGTCACTTGATTGGTGCGTTTGTAATGATATAATAAGTGCATGCAATATATCAAATATATTATATAAGTAGAAGGGAGGCGCATAATGTGGGTTTTTTATTATAAAATTATTGTCGAAATTAGTACCATATCCAGAATTATGAACACAGAATAAATGTGAGTTAATCGAGTGTTTGTTTATAATAAAATGATCAGCCCAGGAAATATATCAAAGTAATTATGTAAGTAAGAGAGGGCGATAAGGATGGTTAAAATTATGAAAACTAATAGTCAAAATTAGTAACATATCCAAGAATTAGGATATTAGGGACAATATATCAAAGTTATTCTTTTAGTAAATGGGGCAATGATACGGGTTAAAATGCTGAAAAATGATTGTCGACATAAGTAACATATTCAAGAATTATGAAAAATGACGAAATGTGAGTTTATTGATTGGTGTGTTTGAAATGAAATAATCCTCCCAGATAATATATCAAAGTTACTATGTTTGTAGTAGGGGGGTTGATAATGTGGGTAAAAATATTAAGAATAATCGTCGAAATGTGTAACATATCAAAGAATTAAAAAAAATGATAGAGTGTGAGTTAATTGATAGTTATGTTTTTTATGACATAATCATCCCAGAAAATATATCAAAGTATTTTTTAGTAAGAGAAGGCGACGAGGACGGTTTAAATTATAAAAGATTATTGTCGAAATTAGGAAGATATCCAATAATTACGAAAAATGACTAAATGTTATTTAATTTATTTGTCTGTTTATAATAAAATAATCAGCCTAGACCATATATCAAAGTTATTATATAAGTAAAGAGGAAGAAGATAATGCGGGCTTAAATTATGAAAAATTATTTTCGAAATTAGCAACATATCCAAGAGTTACGAAATAAATGATGAAATATTAGTTAATTGATTGGTGTAGTTGTAAGGAAATAATCAGCCTAGACAATACATCAAAGTTATTATTTAGTAAATAGGGAAGGTCGAAAATGGGGGATAAAATTATGAAAAATGATTGTCGAAATAAGTAACATATCCAAGAATTATGAAACATAATTAAATGTGATTTCATGCATTAGTGTGTTTGTAATAAAATAATATGCTGAATAGAACGTTCACAGCATGCCCACCAACAATATATTGCATAGGAAAAATGCTACTGTGGAATTTCCACAGGGCCCGCTAGTTATTATTATTAACGTTCTAGTAAATGAATATAATTTCTTGTATAATACTCCTGTTAAGATATAATTACTCATGGTATTTCACGGTAATTTTTCTAATTTTTGTATGATATTCACATAATTTTCACGCGATATTTCATAGAAACTTTCTCTATTTTAAATATCTACACGGCCAGGTATACAATTACATCCGAAAATTTTCGGACAACGTAGAAGCAAGAGGCGATTTGCTTTTTTGTTTCTATTTCTCGGATGTTCTTTGACGTCCTTAAGTAGACCACGTTGACGTGCTTAGATATGCGCATTGTTCTCCTTTTTTTTTTTCAATTGTGCCAAGCAGGTTCCGGTGTGCGAACCGTAAAAGGTTGTTTATAAATGAACAACAAAGAGCCGAACATGCATCACGTTGACTTAAAGTTAATGTAACTTAACACATATAACTACAACCAACACAATGTATGGCATGTTCAAAAAGTGCGGAGTTCAAAAGAAAATGCTTAGATACGGTTTGTATGTTTCCGTCTGTTTCGCAAGCGCCAAAAACGAAACGAGAAACTTGTCATGGGTTCGGCCTTCAATAGAACCTTTACTGAAAAACATGGAAAGGAGTGGATTGATTAAAAAGAATTGGCATTTCTCTTTTCTACATAACAAGACAACCAATGTGTCTCTGTTAAAAAAAAAAACTTGGAAGTATGAGATTTTTTCATGATATAAGTAAATAATTCTACGACAATAAATATGCGAGGTGAAATAGTGTATTAATTGATAATAGTAAAGAAAATAATATAAACCTATCTCATTTTTAAAACTCATATATAACGCAATGTCGTCCCATTTGTCCTCTTACGTTTTATTTATGTCCATATTTGTATTTAATTTAAATTCCATGGCAGGTGCTCGTCTGAACTCCAATCTCTGGTCCCCCCTCGCCAATCTTTCACGAAAAACACCCGTCTAGCTGAATCCACTATGAAAAATTTCCCCTACTCTATATCTGTGCCTAAATCAAAACGCGGATTCCATGAACAAAGCTTCTTTCTTAGTACTGCACGCCTGTGGAACTCTGTTCCGTCTGTCTGCTTCCCACCGGACTACAACTTGGATGTATTCAATTCCAATGTTAACAAATTCCTGATGAACCACCCCCTTAAGTAAACACTTCATCAAATATCCACACTAACGTAATGTACTTGCAGTAACCCTTATCCCTGAGTAGCTTCAGGGCCTTGATAAGTGGTGAACACTGTGTAAAAAATACATAACAAGTATATGCGTTTATGCACATCAGATATATTCAAAAATATATTTGGTGACACACGTAACAAATTGCTGTTGGCGTTTTGGCAAATAGATACACGCACACACAAACATTAACTCACTGCATATTCTGTAATATTTCTGAATCAAAGTTATTAGTAATAATCTACTGTGTGGATTCTAATAGTAACTAAATTTTCGATGGACTCACGCGTTATTATTGACAAATTATTTGTTGTAAATAACTTTATTGGACTTATTTTCATTTCAGTCTAATGTTTCTTACTAGTATCCTCTTCTAATATAATGTATTTTCCTTAGAAATGTAAATAAAATATAAATGACTTTATTCATCGATATGAATTTATTCAGCCGAAACTGACATGGAAACACCGTTCAAAGACTTTTCTAATATTTAAATCGAGGTTTTTTGTTTTTTTAAAATAAATTTCGTGTTTTAAATCATATTTTCAAACAAAACAAAAAATGTGATATATGTTCAATATATCTGAGTTCTGCTCAAGTGCATCTCCAATATATAAATTTATAACTGTTCAGCCCTGTTTATCTAAGGATAAGGTTAAAGTGGAGTACATATCTGCTATTTTGCAAGTATTTGTGTAAAATCTCCTGTTTCTAAACATATAGCTATAATACCAAACCAACAGTAGTTTTAGCATCTAAAGATTTAAAAGACCATACACGTAATAAAGAAATACAGGGTAAATAAATGCAATTTACATCGCGATGTCCGATCAATGAAGCAGTACCAGACAGGTGCCGATATAATCGTATATCATTTAATCTTAGCGATCGAATGCCAAGAATTTTAAGAACGTGATAACTGGGGAAAATAGGTACTGTATTTATATTTAACTCATTATGATGACATTAAAATTAAAATTATTATTATTATGATTATCAGCATTCTTATACATATACCTGGGAATATCTTTACATACCTCATTACGGCGATTTAGACTGCAAAGTATTATAGTTTACATTGCACTGCGGAGAATATACTGTAATTTTTTAAAACAAAATATCCATAACTAATGCCTTCAATTAAAGTTTAAATTGCAAAAGTCGAGTAATAGTGGTCTATTATTCTTGAAGAAAAAACATGTTTTAATAACGAGTACTTGCCTTATCAAACAACACGCCTTGTGGTTTAATGAACTTATTTATAAATACTGTTTGGATTAACGTTAAATGTACGAAAAAGTATTAAGCGTCAATAGAGTTTCACGAAAGAATACTTCAAAACACATTAAATAAGTTCGTGTGAAATGTTCCATATAATAGGTCCAGCCCTTTTCTGGAGACATTGGGTATTTACCCATTCAGATAAATACGTCAACAACGTTTTTTGCTATGTAAGAGCAGCGAGAGTATGTCATTTATACTGTTTAAATCGGCTTTCATTCTAATTCCATAATACGTTCACACACACCCACATATATATATATATATATATATATATATATATATATATATATATATATATATAAATATATATATATACATATATATATATATTTATATTTATATTTATATATATATATATATATATATATATATATATAACATCATGAATATCAGGTATGCCACAATTATATAGACGTTGTTGTGTTCGTTCATGTGATAAATATGAATAGGTATATCTAGTAATTACCAAAATACAATTAAATATTTCTAAATAACTTGGGATATTTTGGCTAAAACATAACATCGCTTGATGGCAGTAGTATGTTTTACGGCATGCACTTTCATAATACAGTCACGTACAATACGCGCACATATGATATTTTAATTTATACAGATTGCGTATATGTTTTTTACAGCATCATTCATCTATTGAATATTATATATTATGAGGAATAATTAGCTAGCTTCACTAATTACTTCCCAAAAGCAATAATAATAATAATAATAATAATAATAATAATAATAATAATAATAATAATAATAATAATAATGTCGTTCATTAAATATTGCCCGTGTAAATTCCATGTTACGACGTGACGTTGAATGCCCTGGAAAATTCGTTTCTGATTAATGTTTAGTTTTTAAACATACACTTGTAGAAATGATTTACATCGATTTTAAATAGTACCCTTCTTTTATCGTAAATTGAAGTCATTAATTAGAAAAGATTGGGGCAAAATGATGACGTACAACCGGGATTGAACAAAATATCATTCGATCTATAGTTTAATGCTCTACCCCTGAGCTGATTCTCTAGATGACAATAATGTTTTTTAAATAATATATGATTTTCTGAGGGTTCATTATTTTACTTCGCCGGTGTAACGGAGAATATTTCCGTGTATTTGAGTGTTTTATCTATACGAGAAATAAGACAATTTTTAAGATAGGACATTTGTTTTGTTTTTGTTTTCGAAAAGAATTTGCTGATATTCATGAGTCGCAATTTTACCAATCGAGTTCAAAAAAAAAAAACTCTAGATCTGAGAAAAGTAATCTCCAGAAAATCGCTAAATTTTTAACTGCGGTATTTGAAATTTTTGAAAACCGCTAATTCGAAACAAGAAAATACCAACGAATAAAAACACTACATTTTAATTGTCTACTATATATAAAATTTAATATCCCAAATATTTCGTGTGTGTTTTACTTTATATCATTTATAATTATATTGAAATAGTTGGTTCCTAAGAAGATTTTCCACATTAATTAGCTAGTTTTATTTGTTTTCGCAGAAGCTATATCTTATTTTGAAATAGGCAGATCATAAAACCAAAGGTTTAAAAATTAAATTTAAATATATTTTAAATTAATCATCGCAATACTGGCGTATATAAATATATAAGAAAGTAGAAAATTATCTCACATATCAGAACAAAAATATGTGCCAAATAATAATCAAAAAGCCTTATTATTCAAAAACCGAAGGCTCCACATTCATCCGTGATGTAAGTATTAGATTTTAGAACTCTCTGAAGGGGGCATTGGGTAGAGTAAGTAAAAATGGGGTCAATGTTTATATTGGAAAAAATAGCACAATATGAAAATTTGGAGAATATATACAAAGAGTAAAGATTAAGTACTTTGTCAATTAAAAAAAAATGAATTATAACTATATTGAAAAGAGAGGAAGAAGCCTAGCTATCCGTTCAAAAATAGGAATCTGTTTTTTTAGGCGGTTACCTGTGCGTATTCCGAAATATATTTTTACATGTAAAATAAAGTGATCTTTTCTAAGACATACTAACTTTTTGAAAAACATAATTTATCTGTAATGTCTGTCTCGCAATATCATATAACCACACGAAACTACGTTAAGAAGTAAAGCATGCATAAGTTATCTCCCTTAGTAAAATAGGGCTGAACTGTTTTTAATACCTTACCGGGAAAAATGCATTGTAAATAAAAGTGTTACTTTACATTAAATGTGTCAGCAATCTACGCGGCCACCGCCATTTAAAACTGCGGTGATAAATTAAAAATGAAAAAAAAATTAAAGTATTTGCCTGTTTTACAATAGTTTTATATTTTCGGTTAATTGTGTATTACTTTTCTACATTTACAAATAAAATTAACGGTCTGATACTATACTTTAACGTTTCTGTCCTAGGTCAATATAGAAGAAATCCTTTAGGATTAAGGATAAACAACTCGTTGTGCCAAACCCAACTCCTTCTTTTCATTGAAAGCGGTGTTTTTCACTAGATACACACCTGAGGTTGTATCTTATTTTGCCATCGAAGGAAGACAAGTTATTTGTGTTCCATGTGTGGGAAGCTTTATGTCTGTTTTAAATGTGTGCTTAAACAACGCAATACACTTTCCAGATCTGTTTACATATTCTGCATCATAAAAAATGTTGGTTGACGCTTGCTATTTAATACAATAATAAAAGTTCACAATGTTTGTAAAATAAGTAAAATTATGAATGGTGGATCCCTGTTAAATTTAGGATAGCTAAAAGTCACTAAAGTGTGAAAAATAACAAAACGCACTAAATACATACTAGATGCAATAAAATTCAAGAATCATTTATACGTACTTATATTATGTTTACGTTATTTCATTTTTCTCGCTTTGTTGCCAACAAAAAAAAAAAGATTTCTCCTCGCTTTATCATCGAATGATACCTACTAAAAAGTGTAGTAAATATTTAGGACTAATACGAACTCTAAATTTAGAAGTGTAACTACAATCCAGGATTCGTGCTGGAATAGGTATTTTTTACAACTTTAAAGAAGTAAGCCCCCAAATGTTAAAGCAGTAAGATGATATCTTAATTCAGTTTGTAAAGGCTCCTTGGAACAACATATCTTGAAATTAGAAAATAAAAATCTAGTTTTAGCACGTACAAAATATACATGTCGGCAGATAATTAAATTCTACTGCGTTAGGTATAAGATTTCTACTGTTATTATTTAATTTTTAGAACTTGCGACTATTAACTTTCTTACACTTTTTCCAAGTGAATAAATACTTTAAAATTAAAGGAAATGCTTCGATCGTATTTTAATCTACAGGGGAGCGAACCTCCCAATTAAAAGTCCTGGGGGGAATAGTTTTTACAAGTTTATTATGTGTTAACGGAAGAAAATGGTTCAAAAATAAATACTTTCTAATAAAGTGTTACAAAAGAAAATAAATTTTATTTTCTACATACGGGTATGAGTTTAGTTTATGTTTTAAAAGTATTTTCAAGCGCTTTTGTATATATTTAAATCTTATATTGCGAGTTTATGGGTGTCTAATATCTCTAGGTGTTCTAGAAAACCCCTGATAATAGCTAAATTGTAAGGGATATTTTTAGCAATAATCGACTAAATTGGAAACCTTGATTTTTTTTTTAAGCCGGTTAAATGTAAAATATTACAGTGTAAAATATTATTCAGTTCATCTTTAAGAGAGAACCCCTAATTTAAAGTTGATCTATTTACGAATCACCGTACATACTGGATACATTTCTGTGCAAACCATATCTAAGAACACAGGCAGACATATAAATAACCTTCGTGTTAAATTTGCAAGAAATATGTTTTGCCGTTTCGAGACCTAGCAGGAATGAACACACACACAATCGCTTATATATATATATATATATATATATATATATATATATATATATATATATATATATATAATTATATACATATAATTATATATATATATATATATATATATGTGTATATGCATATATATACATATATATATATATTTATATATATTATTTGTTATTTTTTAGTTTTTTTAGTTTTTTCTGTCTTTCTTTAATTATATATTAATTAATGAATTCATTTATTTATTCCATTTAGTGTATTTTAATACCTCTTGCTGACATTTTATTAAGTAATAACCTGTACATTTCAGTTGACCTCCTCTTTTGCCCTATATTATTCGCGCCTTTTAATGTTAGCCTGTCTTTTCTCGTTTGCTTTTCTAATCTATATTCTATTCTATCACCATCTAATCTTTTTTCTCTCTCTTCTTCTTTACTGATTTTTTAATTACACTTTGTTCTCGGTAGCCGTGGTAAAAGCATATATTATTTTTCTTTTATTATTACTGGAATTTTTCCCCTGTTCCTTGTACATATTTGGTGGATTATTCCACGGACTTCGACATTTTGGATTATTTTGGACCATCTTCCAATTACACGATTTCATTGGATTTGACTTGTGCTAATGGAAAATTTAATTAACTTGCTTGAACTTACATTTTGGGATTTTACCGTCATTGGATACCTAACCTTCACCTGACTATCTATTCGCGTGAAATCACCTTTTTCTTCACCATATTTCCTCTGCATCACTTTTTGTTATCAAGAAAGATTTTTTACTTACTTGCAGTTTCATCAAATAGTTTTGTATGCAAAATCCGATCCCGATTTTGGTATTACTACCCTTTGGTGAGGAGGAAAGTATTTCTTCGAAACTCCGCGGATTAAAGGCTATATACTTATTAAGTGGTTACATTTTCAGCTTAAATATGTGTTTAACTATTTTTCAAAGTGTTTTAACATGGTTTATTTAATAGTTGATCTTATATATGCATATATATATATATATATATATATATATATATATATACATATATATATACACATATATAGATAGGTATATATATATAATTTCCATTAATATATGCGTAACATCAATTATTTATTTTATCTATGACAGATGTGTTTAATAGATTAGGCCTCAACACTTCTTTTCTCTTAGATAACATACGGACTAGTATTTAATGATCATATATATAAACTCTATAGCATTTCATTGTTTTTATTTGTATCATTTTATTCGTCCTCTCTAAATTAATTCGTGCTGTATTATAATCAGGGGGAATTTAAGTAGGGAGAAATAGTAAGAAAAAACACGTGGAATCTATGGCAAGTTATATCGTAATTCACTCAAAGTTTTATCGTCGCTAGTTTTTCGATGTATGATCGTTACAGATACATATGCGTAGATTTTAAAATGTCATTAGGAAACATCAATCGATCAAAATGATACTTTTATCTAGAAAACAGTACATCGAGTTTAGTTATCATATATGCTCACACATATCGTGTAAAAACTGCTCTTATTAAATCTCCAAATGCGACAGTATCTAATTAAACGCATGACCCGTAGTATAATTGAAGTGTTTTCTTTTTATTTATTTTATGTTGATTTTCTTTCCAATTTTTTTATATCAATTCGTTGTTCTTCATATTCTGGTAGCTATCAATAATTTATGGCTTTACATTTATGGCGGAGCACACTGTGTATTCGCTTCCTGTGTCTGATCCTACAAACTGATTGCGAGAGATTAATGTTTTATATTAATGATATACGCAGCAGGTCAAAGGTTGCAGTATCTTATTATGAAGTGTTTGAGCTGATGTCATTCAATAACTTAGCTATATTCTGCTGTTTAGAATTGCGGTTCATATGAATTCATGTGAAATGTGTGGATAACATTAAAAAGTTTATGGGGACATTGAAATTTGCAAAAATTCTTATTAACCTCTTGTCAGTAAAATCTAATATACATTATTCTTCTTTTCTAAGAATATTATCGACTAAGAATATATGCTAAAAGAAAATAATTAAATGTCGCTACAATGTTATCAATCATAAATTAATATCTTTTTATTTGATTTGATAGTTCATTTTGAAACTGTTAATAGACTCCGCCATGGATATTAAATGATAGGTGCATTTCGACCCGGCCAATCTAATTACTGGTAATTTAATTACAACATTACCTAAATGTTTTCTGAATACTTCATAGAAAATGGCTATAATACTATGGACAACACCGATAGGAACGGAGGTAGTTTTACTCCAAAATGATATATTATAATTACTAAAATAATTGTGAAACCGCTAAATTAATTTCATGAACTATTTAATAAATATATCAACACAAATAAAAACGAGTACTCTTTTTACAAGACATTGATATTATGATTTTCAAATGACTAATTATATCTAATATATATTCTTTCAATGGTGATATCGTGTACTAATTTACGGTTTTACTAATCCTTATTCAGTTACGTATTACAAGTTTTGTGGTGTTTGTAAAGATATAAATAGAAATATCTCCGTATCTATTAGCAAAATTCCGTATTCTTTGGGATTTCCTGATTATTTTTAACATTTTGTGCAGTAGGTTCCTGCAGAGATTTTACTTTTCAGCTTCGTAATGTTAAACAAATTCGTCTCTAGTAGCAATGTGAATAATATTAACCATCACAATCCTCCAACTTATAAACATATATCAAGTTAACGTTGTGTGTATATTCTAATTTTCCCATAATTAATTTCTATTTATGCCAGATTGATTTAGTTTACTATTATGTATTATATAAATATGAATATTTAGCATACATACTGATATATTTATTGTATATATCCTGCATTGTACATTACATACATATTTGATTTAGATACTCACAAACATATATTCTTCGAGAACTATGTTGAGTATGGGCGATTTTACTTTTTAATGGGTGAGACATTCCTCGCTAGAAAAAAATTAATACTAATCAACAACATCCTACTTTTTTGTCAAACCATCTCAATTAAAAATAAAAATTTTGTATAAATTAATTTCTCTTTCACAATCTATTTTAACGAATTATCAAATCGACTTGATTCACTAGAAAAATGAATTTCTCTATGTATAATTCTCAATTACAGATATGCTCATATTTTTCATTTGAATACATTACTTCATAACAGATGGATAATACTCCTGACCTAAGAATTTGTTATTAGAAGATCGAGTTTGTGTATAAATCAACCGCGATTGTATAACGTAGGCATCCGAGAAAATATGCGTTGATAATCATTTATCCATTATAATTAAATAAATGCACTCACAACGAATGTACGCGATTATGTTAATTTGGATACGTGCACATGTATATTTATGCACATGCCTTGGATTTATATGTAAATATTCAGATAAATTGTGCAAAAATTATTCAAGAACTTACTAGGGACGTTGCTTAAAACAGCTAAAATGTAAAAACAAAAAGTTATAATGAAATTATACATAAGAGAAAAGCGATAAACTTGGTCATAATTTCAGTCGGTGTTTCACATATAAGTAATAACGCACACAATCAGAAATTGCGGGATCAAGCGTCAGCATATTCATCGGCATTTATGAATCCGAGAGTCGACCAAACACGTGTGCTTACATTGTTTTTTTTAGTGCGTAAAACGGCTAAATTATATAAGCATGTTTCCTAGCGATGCCTGGTCGTAAAGTACGCGATAATGTGATTTTAATGAATACAGATTACATATGGTTCATAATAAAGTATATTGTCCATAATGTTTATATTTTTTCACAATATGTAGTATTACTTGAGCAAGTAATAAACTAAGATAAGTGTATCTATCTAAAATGGAAGCGAAAACGTGTAGGTCTGGCGTTATTTTTTACCATCTAAGGAAAATACTCATTCATAATCGAAATTTACATACATGCATTTATACATACATACATACACACACACACACACACACACACACATATATATATATATATATATATATATATATATATATATATATATATATATATATATATATATATACAGGGTGGTCAAAAAGTCAGGTAACATGTTAAAGGTAGAAAAAAACAATATGATCCATTATAATCTCTATTCGTTTAATATTATTTATTGGATGAAATTTTTCCACAACGATGGATTGGTCGCCGTGGCCCAGTTGAATGGCCAGCCAGATCTCCGGATCTTACCCCTGCTGATTTCTGGCTTTGGGGCTATGTAAAGGATTGCGTTTATGGCAAGAATCCTGATGCAATAGCGTCTTTAAAGTTATTTATTGAAGAGGAGATTGCGCGGATATCAGCTGACATGATTACATGTGTTACACAATCAGTGGTTAATCGCTTCCAGCGATTGATAGAGAGAAATGGACGACCATTACGAAAATAAACATATTTAATGTTTGTGTCATTTTATATTTCAATGTATGGTACTTAAATATACATGTATTGCTAATATCGTTTTTCTTTAAAATGTTACCTGACTTTTTGACCACCTTGTATATATATGTATATATATATATATGTGTATATATATATATATCCATATATATATATATATGTATATATATATATGTGTGTAAATAAATGTATTATGTATATATATATATATATATCCATATATATATGTATGTATATATATATGTGTGTGTAAATAAATGTATTATGTATATATATATATATATATATATATATAAAGCCATATGTGAGTCTGTCTGCCCGTCTATCTCTCTGACTGAGTGTCTCTCACCATGAATTAAAACTCTATTTCATTCGAAACAAAAGTTTCAAGGCATCTGTAGGACTTTTACATGATTGGGTATGTTATAGACCGTCTTTTCATCGGGACTTTACCTAGTTGAAATACATTTTTGGATGGGCAACATGGTTCACAATTGACAAATTCGTTACAGCTTTGTACATGAAGCTTAGTTTATTTTTAATTTATTATATATTCATATGCGGGCCTCTTAATAAAATGGTAACCTCACCAGCATTGACTGCTATGGTTTGGCCATTAGTTGGGATGCTGGCTAATGGCATCCAAATACTTTGTTTATTACCTTGCAATAACTTATTATAATGATATATTCGAAGTCAGGACGTACTAATATATCGTATTAAAGCGCGCGTGTGTGTATTAAATAAAAAGTTTTTAATTTAATAAAAAAGCATGAGTAAATAAATAAACTGCAATGGCCTCTAAAAAAGGATATGTAATATTAAAAAAAAATCGTATTCAGATAAAACAGACGAAACATTGAAATCTAATACATAAAAGTAGGCATATGGTAAACTCTATCTAATCGGAAACAAAAATCACAGAGTCGCAGTAAGGACCTCAGATTATAGCAGTTCTTACGAACCGCTTTTTTATGTGACTTTAGTCGGTTAAACAAGTTTGTAATTAGTTAAAAATGGGGAAAAATGCAAAAAATATCGTTACATATTTTTTGTATTCATTTTAGTTTATATTTAATTGTTAATTTTTCATCGGGTTATATGCGTGTCACGTTAATACAGTGGACACTTTAACAACTTTCACTGTTGCACTTTTCATTCTAAGTGATAGCAGTAAAATGAGATGTTTTACATTTAAAATAAAAACTGTAATACATACGAAATCTGGACAATTAAAATATCATGTGAAAGCGTATTTTATTCCCTGGCAATGCCCCCGTTAGTATGGCATATTTTCCGGTATTACCGATGTATATATTTTTTTAACATTACTTTTTATAGAATTCTATATAATTTATAGCCCATATAATTCTACATGAAACGGAAACATTATTTGATATATTAACGAAATGGATCTATATGGGACGAGAATTATTCTGATATACGGTGCGTATTTTAGTAATAGATTTACATCTTATTTAATTTATCCTGGAAAATAACACTTCATAAAGTATTACCTTCTCCTTAAAGTAATGTTATCATATATACTCACCAAAGTACCGTGTTATAACATATACATTTCCCTCATAATATATCATTACAAAATAATATAACACCAAATGATGTAAATCGAAACAGATTGAAATTATCTGCGAAGTAATACTAGCGAAATTAGATAGGAAATTGGTGATATGCATTCCACACATTTTTCTTCTTTATTTACAATCTTGATTCGACTAATGAGAATAACTTATGATTTTCTTTATGGGCAAAATATATATATCAGATTAAGAAAATGTGTTAGTAAGCATCCGCTTGTAGGTTGGTAATAACTACCTCTGTGTAATCGAGTAAAATACGCAAAGCTTTTCACACGATATAATTTAAAACCACATACACACATATATATGTATATCTATCTATCTTTATATATATATATATATATATATAAAATATATATATATATATGTGTATATATATATATATACAAGTAAAAAAAAAACAAAGCAAAATATTATGAGATAAATATAAAATAGATACTCCCAATAATTTATTATACTATACCTGTTCACATTGAAACACTTCTCACAATATTCTGTGAATCTATATTAAAAACACCTTGTAAAACTTTGTAGCATATTTCCATTCTATGGAGGTCAGGTGCAAACTAACACCCCATGATTTAATTATACCATATTTCTTAAAACTGAAACATACTCATCAAAGTATACTTACGCAAATAGATATGAAAAGTTGTTATTAAGTTTGAACCTATTTCCATTCTATAGAGACCAGGCGCGATGCAGCCCCCACAATTTTATGATGCCATCCCTATTTAAGTTTAAAAAATGCTTATCAACGCATCCTTATGTGTATGTATATCAAAACCACTTGCAAACGTTTTTATTTTATTTTATTTTTTTTAGTTCCATACTGTGTGGACAGGGCGCAAACCCAGATCCCACCATTTTAGTGAACCACCATTCTGCAAGATTAAACATACCTATTCCTGTCTCTCGATACATCTTCTATCATTATATGTGATCAGTTTTTTTTATATAGTCAACCATATAGGATGCTATTCGTGACCAGACACACACCCACACACACACCTTCAGCTTTATATATATATATATATATATATATATATATATTTATATATATATATATATATATACCTACTTCATTTAGTCACATAAAAGTAACATACGAAATGATAGATTTATGCTTAAACTTTAAGTATTTACTTCAAAAGTGATCAATATGTAGATAGAGCTAGTTAGTAATTTATGAAATATATATGGCGATTAAGCTACACTGAATATTCGGCGTTTCATCCACTCTAGGATTCCTCAGGCTTATCCGAGAAATCTGTGGTTATTTATCGTTTTTATATGGTCCTCTTCTATTGATGATTAAGTTAGCTAATCAGCTTTCGAGCATCCACCGCACCTCTTCCTATCGGCCAATGGGCATACATTTTATCGAAAAAAGGATATGTTTTAAAACTAGGTTAGTGTTTTTTTATTGTTAGTTTATATATAAATATATATATATATGTGTGTGTCTGCATACATACATACATGCACATATATACATGTATATATACACACATAATATATATATATATATATATATATATACATATAAGTTTTGTTTTTAACATTTGATTGTATACCAAATTATAGTTTTTTTTCTTCTATTTTTAATTTTATTATAATTATTGGTGTTTTGCTGCTTATATTTGATATCGATATTTTTCTATCCACTATCTTTTAAATCTGTTTTATGCATATTGCTTGAACTCTTAAATGCATTTTCATCGCTTGACTTATTACTGAGTCTCCTTACGATCGAGTAAGAAATGTGTTTTATAATTGATGGTGGATGATTGGACTTAGGGTTTACGTAAATTGGAGTAGCGTTATCTTTTCGGTAGTGTTCATATGTGTTTTTATCTAAATTTAACGTGACGTTCAGGAAGTTTGTTATTGTTATGTTAGCTGATACGTCTGCTTTTGGACCTAATGTTTATATTTCCTTGTGTATGATTTCTTAGAGTTTTCTCCCTTGACTTTGTTGGAGTTTTTTTCTTTATAGCTAGTCTGTCATCTCTATATAGGCCGATATCGGTAGTATCGAATATGTTTGTGAGGGTATATAGAATGAATAATCCCACAAGATCTGATGTCTCTGCAGAATCTCTGGCACCCATCGTCAAATCAAACGAATTTTTTATTTTAGTTTTAATCCATTGGTTATTGTTATTTATTAGAACTTATTTTCTACATGTTTTTATAATGTCGATTTCTTCCGAAAATATATCAGTGTATGCCTCGGTACATTCTAAAAAAATAGTGGATAGAACAATATCGATATCTAATATAAGCAACAAAACACCTATAACTATAATAAAATTAAAAATAGAAGAAAACGAACTATAATTTGGTATACGGGGCCATACAATCAAATGTTAAAAACAAAACTTGGCAAGAAATATCTAGATCTTATTGAAAAGCACATTCCCGCAATCAATCCCTGACACAACATCTTCAATAAAAATACATTACAGTTATCCTAGAGTTGTTGCGAAAAGGTAGAGATGATAATTAAAGCACACATAAACAAAATACTAAAAAAAACAATGTAAAAAACAAGACAATAAATATTAAAAAGTAAACACCGTGACAAAAATAAAACTAACACTAGCAGAAATCATAATAATAATAATAATAATAATAATAATAATAATAATAATAATAATAATAATAATAATAATAATAATAATAAACCAACCCCGGACAAGAGCAACCATACTATAAATAAAAATACTAATAACGAACAAGAAAAATGCAACTGTAGACACCGCACACTTTGCCCAGTTCCAAATAAATATCTAACTAAAAGCGTAGTTTATCAGGCAACAATATTTGCGAAAGAACACCCGAATAACAAGAAATATTACGTAGGCATGACTTCCTTTGATTTCAAAACCTGATACTATGACCACAAAAGTACATTCAACTATAAAAAAACACAGTATAAAAACAACACTAGCGAATAAATACTGGGAACTCAAAGAAAGCAGACATTCGCCGGTAGGCGAATGGAAAATAATAAAACAAGCTACCACGTGTAGGCATCTACACGACCCATGTAGAGTATGCCTTCATTAAAAATTTTATATCCTGTACTTTAAAGAACCGCAACATCTATTAAACTGTAGAAGAGAAATAGCAAATAACTGAGGTCACAAAATAAAATTTCCTCTAGGATAGCGATACAAAATAGTTTTAAAACTAACAAAAACAATAGAAAATAAACAAGTAAATAAACATGATATACATAAACGATCACGCATATGTGCATGTATATATGTATATGTATATATATATATATATATATATATATATATATATATATATATATGCATATATGTATGTAGACATATATATATTTATATATAAACTAATAATGAAAAATGTGGGTGGGTGGGTGTGTGTATAGATATATCTATAAATATATATATATATATATATATATATATATTTATATATATATATATCTATACACACCCACCCACCCACACACACACACACACATATATATATATATATATATATATATATATATATATATATATATATGTGTGTGTGTGGGTGGGTGGGTGTGTATAGATATATATATATATATAAATATATATATATATACTAATTTCGAATGCGAAATGTTCCAACTCGTTTAGTCACTTCATTATAGTAATACTTATTTCAAGGCCCTACATGTAATGATGTTTTCAATATTAGGAAATACCACTTATTACTGCATTTACTTGGAAAAAATATTTTATAAAACGTGATGAATACGCTCAGGATATACGCTAACTAACAGGGTATACATGAAGCTTAGCATTTTCAAAAATAGAAAATCACTGTTTTAAATAAACTGGAATTTGATCATTTGACCATCCGATGCAGCATATTTTTTATAAGTCGAATTCTATTTTATTTTTTTAAATTTTGAAATCCAGGTTCATTTTGCGTTACTTTCGTTTATAAATTCAATATGAAGACACTGAAGCTCAGCCATGGCTTGAAAATAGTTTTAAAAAACATTAATGAAAATTCCATAGAAAAAGTCGATGAATGAATTTCTCTATGGAATTCAGCTGCCAAATGATCATTTGGTCGGTACAATTTAACCCTATTGCATTTTTGGTTGATTTGTAAAATCCTCTCTTTACGCTAACAAGCCTGACAAAACGCACCCTTAAAATACAATATTCGACTCACTATTGCAGCAATACATTGTAATTTAAAACATAGCATTGTGAAATTTAGACCTTAGATTTAATGTCGGAAATACTCCTCAAATTTTTAATGTCGAATATTAATTTAACAAAATATATTTGTATAAGAAAATATTTTGGTGAATTAGTTAGGTCAGATTAATATCTCGTTTAAAACTTCTAGTGGTTTAACGGGTGCTACAACGCTATTGATTAGGTATGGACGGAATTCTTATTAGGTTTCTCGAATCTGTGTATCGCTTATGATTTCGAGCTGACCAACTATTAGGGTTTCGGCGAAAGTGCGTTTACAAAATCTTTCTGTGGACACGAGTATCGGACAAATTTCGGCAAACAAAAACCCTGATTAGGTGTAATAAAGATATATAACATAAAATGTTACAAGGTAAAGTAAGGAGTAAGTTGGATATATTTCCGATGGTGTTCATTACAGGTAGCCGTATGTTCTGCGCACTAATGCTAATAACTCTTCTTCTACTGTATTACGATATGAGAGTATTAGAGGGTAATATCATATCGTAATATAGTTCTGAAAGTGTCCATATTGCACGTCATTTTTGGTCTCAAAACAACTTCAGATTGTTCGGTCTAAAAACAACTTCACATGTTCTTTATACACTGAACAGTACGGTTTTAAACTAAAACCTGTGTACGTGGTCAAAAAGGTATTGCCTCGCACATTTACTTTGATATGAACCAAGACAATAGGTCTACAATATTGAATACACAATCTCCTCAAAAATGCATTCACGCAAGGTTTACACACGGTGTACTTCGCGCAACTTTCTTATATATATATATATATATATATATATATATATATATATATATATATATACATATATTTAAATATACATATACATATATATATATATATATATATATATGTTCATCGACAAACGCATTCAATAAAACTTTAGTAAAAAGGGTAAGGTTAATGCTACGAAATATTAGAAAGTAATGCAAGAGAGTTTAATGGTCACTTGGAGAAACTTTGACGATCTTCTGATTGGACATTTTAACAGGGTAATCACATTAAGTATACCGCTAGAACTACTATGAAAATTATTTGGTGAAAATATAGTTGATGTCTTGCAATTACCACGTCTGTTTTAATTTTTCATCTTATTTCTGATAATAATAAGCATTTAAATTGCAAAAAGTACAATATCAGATTTTAAGTGAGTATGTAAGTTAAAATGCAGAAGTAATAAACTACGAGTGAATGTAAATAATTACTTTAATTAACATGAATAGATAAGTCCTTTTGAATTCCATTACGATTATTACACATCAAAAAAATATGAGTTCTATAGTGTGTACGAATATTTTTTCACCAGGAAGAATTGGATTTTTACAAAATATAAAATGTAATATTTATATTTTTCTTGTAATATCGGTGTTTATGAAAAAAATATATATATACTTGTTATTGGTTAGACATTTTGATTCAGAAAGATACAGTTTTATTTTCTTCGAATATGTGAAACTTTATATTATATAACTATATGTGCATTGTTTCCCTGAAATATCCTTACTATCGCGTTCATGCATACAGTTAATGGGTAATTATAATATTTCAACTCATCTATTGCCAGAATTATTCGGTATCAAGCTTTATCACTTGTTTTCTTACTAATTGCCCTAGATGTTAATCATTTTTAGTTGTAAACCTTACGCGTTACTCTTTACGTGCAATTTATTTTAATTAATCTCTATATGCAAATATTTTCCATGCAATTATCTTTGATTTCTTAACAAGGTGGTAATAATGTAAATGTACGAATTAAACATATACTTATGACTTCTACATTTTATCTAATTAGGCTATTGCCCTGACATATATCACCTTTTAATAAACTCTACACTTTCTCGTACAAAATTTATTGCTACTTGTAATATGTTTCACATTTGTTTTTTTTTAATTCTCTGTTCATTAATCTGCTATTTTTAGTTGTTTTGCTATTTGAAATAAAAATGAATTAATATTTAAATTTCTCCCCATCAACAATCGTGTTTGCTTTCGAAATTATGTGTTCTCCTTACAATGTTTAAAAGGTATTTTAGCTTTGTTCGCTGTATTAAATATAATTCTTAATTATTTTGAACTAAAAGTTCTCACACAGATCTTCATCACGAATCGCTGACAACAAGCGATGAGGTTCTTTTCGTAGAGATACACCGATTCTTTTGCCATATTTCTGTCATTACACGTATATACTTTATGACAGCTTGTCAGTAATTAGCGTATAGATTACTTTTTCCTATGTTGATTAAATTGAATCACTTAATTCTATGCAGAGTGACTCATCAGATAGCTTCCACAATTAGACATAGTCAATGCTTATGTAAATTTTCATCTGGTAAGTGTATGGTTCATATTATTTTCCCTTTTTTTCTTTTATTAAATAAAATTAGAAAATGCAGAGTAAAATCTGTAATCTTTCAATGAGTATCGTTATTCAACTAGATCACAAGAATATAAATTAGAAATAGATTGTAAACTACAAATTCCCATTATGAAATGAAAACCTATAATCCTATTTTCTGCTTTCACTGAGCATATTGTTATGTATGCATCTGCTTTGCACATCTGCAGCTTTACGTTCTCTTTAATTATTTATGCCTACTCCCTATGCCATCTCATTCTCATCAGAATTTAAAGTTCATACGAGTTAATTGCGGTTTAGGAACATAGTTTATTTATTTATTTTTTTTTTTGTGGATCAGCTTTCATACACATTTCAACATGTACTAAAGCTCCTCTCAGTCGCTACGTTAGAAGGCGTTGCGCTTAAATGTTTTGAAACTTGCAATGCATGAATGGATTATGATTATGATATTAAACATTTTTACCTGACACTGGCGACTAAATTATCACGTGAATCCCGCAAGAACAAGAACACGCCATTGAACATGTAACAAGCATGCACAATGGCGTGCAGTTCTTCGCCTAATCTTGTTTCTTGATGTGTACGGGAAATCGAAATCTCTAGGCCGATCTTTGCGTCGTTCAAGGACATTTTGTATGTAATGACCTATCAGATTCTGAATGTAATCATTATTTGTATATGCTGTCCAAATGTATGTAGGTGAAGAAAAACTGACATTTTCATCAATAGCCGATTTAATGTTTGTTTTTACAGCTGTACATATATCTAAAATTATTAATTTCAGTGATGTACTTTTCTGATTTAATAATGTAATTAAGACAGAGATTTGCTATAAGCATATGGAGATTAATATCAAGTGTAACAGAATATGTTTGAATTAAACAGCAATCATTTCTCCTATTAGATAATTGATCTCTAGTGCCTCGGGCCATTAATATTCCAAATTTTCATCTTCGCAAATATTGATTTATAGTAGTTAGGTATTTCTTTGGAGGCTCAAAGTAGTTTCAACTTGTTCTGGAATATATACCTCTGAACATAAATTTGGTTGCATTCCTTATACGCAGGCTTTGTAATTTCCGGGGTGGGTTCAGAATTGTTTAATAAATTAGTCATTGGTTATATGTTTATTGATATGCCAAACCTAAATGGTTTATTTCAATTTAATTCACGCATTAGCTAGACAAAAGCGTGTATACTACTAGTAGCCCGGGTATAGAAAACGAGGAAACATAACATAACTGATAAAAGGCGATGTTTTTCGAGCCGTAACTAGTGTCAATTTATGCTATATTTACCCGCTGGATTCAATTATTATGTGGTGTATTGATTATACATGCGCCGTTCTATAATCATAGTACGTGTTTGCTATAATGTGGCTTGCTGACCTTAGTTTGTAATAGTTGGTAATGTACTTGATATATATATATATATATATATATATAATATATATATTATTATTGTTAATACTAATGCTACTAATATTATTGGGAAACTGCTGCTCATATTCAATATGATACGATTTTATATATATATATATATATATATATATATATATATATATATATATATATATATTTAATTTGTAAAAATGTGTACATCAATAAGTAATTTCAATTAGAATATAAAAATATCAAAAGCGTCATATAGTTTTTTTTCTGGTTTTATAAATACATTATAAGGGGTAGGTTTATATTTAAAATAAACACTTAATACTTTTTTCTCAAATGACAGCCAAAGGATATACGTCGATTGGTTACAACTAGTAATGCGATACAAGATCAATAAGAAACATCGAGATTCGTACGCAATGAAATATATACTCAATGTTTTATATTCGAGATATATAATGTTATAATTATGACTCGCCTTCTAAATCATTAAATAAAACATAATGCAGACATGCTAGCTATAAGTTAACTATATACGTTAATAAGAAAATCAAGTCGCTATCGTTTCCTTCATTAATTCAACCACCTCTTGAAAAATGTTGATTTACTTATATAATACTTACATAAAAATGTCAGATTAGTTCTGTCCAAAATAAATTATAGAATAGTTTATATGTTTAAAATCAGTATTCATGAAATATATCTATAATGTACAGCTTGTGTATTTGTGTATCTGACATATGCTGAGAATGATCAGATTAAGGCAGCAGTATCCGTTCATCAACGTTTTGCAGAATATATTTTAATCGAAAGGGAAAACAAAGCAGTCCGAATTTAAAGGGTTCAGAAAAATTCCAAGATACAAATTCTCCCCTCGTCAAAAGTATTTAATGATTAATAATGGAGAACTATATACTTAAGTAAAGTGTACATAATCCAATATTCGCACTTCGCGTGATAATTCGCGATCTATATTTTAGGCATAAACTACAGATAGAGTATATAATCGAAGTTACAATTTATACTTCTGAATTCACAGTCATTTACTATATTATTGTTTATTATATCTTTACCGTAAATTACGACGTATTTATTTATTCTTTTATTCCATCTTAGGAATAAATTCTTTATATAATGCGAAACATTCACCAGTCATTTCATATATTAATAAAAATCGATATTTAGAATATTCTAACAATCTCTTATATGTATATTGTTTGAATTTTCTTGCCAATGGTAAACTGTGTACGTCTATTGGCAGTGAAAGTAACTTTCATGGAAACTCATTCCACTTTTCCCATTGGAATGAGGAATGTGTGTTTAGTATTTATTTTATAAATTTCTCTAGAGCTCTGTAAATCTCAGTACCATTAAGGGTACACCTTATACTACAATTTCAGGCGTAATATCTCCATTTTATATTATCTTTTTGGAGAATTCTTATCATTATATGCCATGTGTATGTAATATTTTCAATTGCTCCTCTTGTATAGGATCCAGGACTTCCTGCAATATTCAATATTCAACCATGTGCAGAAGATATTTTCGCACAAATATTGTGGAGCGTTGTATATACGCCCCCCTCTACATGAGCGTACAACTTACATTAAGTGTCTCAAACTACATATTCTCTGTAGTAGAACTCTCATTTATTTTTATTATGGACACCACTTATCTTAAAACAATTGCCTATCTAAACATGGAGTCAGAAAGGAATTAGAAAACTCCCCTAAACACAACGAATCAAGTGTCGCTTTTCCAAGTTTATACAGCCTTCCCAAGCTATATAGCTCTATATAATTTATCTAAAATATATTTGGTTCAATTTGTTGTCTAAATTTTCACAACTTTTTATAGAATATACTCATGTATTTTGAAGAGGTTTCGGGGGATTATTCCTATAACAGAAGTCTTTAAAGATTGTGTCTCATTGTGAATATTTATCTGAAAAAGATTGTTTAGATGACACTTTTTAATTGATGTTCATGTAAAACCATGACGTTAGGATTTTGATAGATCATCAGCACTGTTGCGCGGTGTTCAGAATATTACCTGCATTTAAGTACGTTTTATTAAAGAGGCCCATAGCTTGTGATTTTCATAGAAAAACTAAGATTAAACAGATTCCAGGTATTCAGTGCAGTGTAATACTATCACGTTTTATGTTTTCACTAGAGATAGGACAATAACATATTATTTGAATTATCTTTACTCTCGAGTGTGTATCTGTTGAGTCCTTATACGCATTTATATTAAATTATGTGGCTCTCTATTGATTAACTGTGTTTAACTGTGTCGGATATATACTCGAGAGTCAAAACAAGGGTAAGGATATTCTGTTTTCATAACCCTAGTTTTATCATACATAATATTTTTTGTGATTAGGAGTGAAGATTATTCTTGTGAAATGTTTTTTAAACATCTTTATTATACAATATATATATATATATATATACATATATATATATATATATATATATATATATATATATATCCTCTGCTATTTTTCTCTCATGAGAGTGCGAATTACCGGCAAATATCTTTAGTATGCCGAAATCAATACTCACTCTTGTGTTAAATTATATGTTTAGTTCTTTCTATTCTAGATGCCTGATATATTATAATATTTTTAAAGCTGTATGTTGTGGGTTTAGATCTATTTGCTAGCTCTGATAATCGCGGTGTATACGGCTTATGTTTTTTTTTTAATAGCGTGTAATTTCAGCTTGAAATAACACCAGAAAATACACTTGAAGGTCAAATGCTCTCTACGGAAAATGAAGAGCCATTAAAACATTTCTATGTTTTTTTTTTTCAGAATTGAAGCAAATTGATTCAAAATTCTGTTTTCTAGTTGTTTACTGAAGGCAACTATTTTTATGCAATAAGTTGTTAGAAAACCTTAGCCCTTATCACATTATATTGAAATTAGTGCGTAAGTTATTGAATAAGTATCTAATGGGTAATAATGTATTTATATCTTTGTTGATCTACATTGTTTTATTTTAGGTTTTTTTCTTTCTGGATCTGTCTAGTGTGATGGGGTTTGTATTTGATTTTGCTTTTGTTGTTGCTACTCTTGTCTTATTCTCCTTCTCCTTCTCCTTCTTCTTCTTCGTCTTCTTCTTTATCTTCTTCTTCTTCCTCTTATTAATATTATTATTAAACTACTACATCAGACCCCATGTATATACTGATATATTACGTAAAAAAATCATAAGATCTTATTTTTTATCGTATATTAAGTTGTCAAGTCACAAACTAAAACGTGTTTTACAAAACGCATCACACTAAAATAATCACATATTATTAAGATGAGATTGTTTGAAGCATAGACACCTTTTTAAAAAAAAATATACGTTCAATTGGTATTAAATTAACCAGAAGGATTGATATTCCGTAAAAAAATAATACCAACTCATCTCTCATTACTAAACATACCATCATGAACAGTTCTTTTTAAGAACAACTGGCGTTCTCTAGAGTCTCACTGAAAACTTGTTTCCCCATATTGTCAGTTCTCTTAACCTCTTCCGGTAATATTAAAGGAGGAATGTGCGTTCTGGCAACATTCGTTTACTACTGATCTCCGCATGTCTTTACTGGAGTTTGGCTTGATATAAGCCTCTACATCCATGCTTGGCTCATTTTTTTATTATCCAAACAATTGTTAATGTGAACATATGTGTCTGCATTACATTGATGATCTGTCAATTCTGTCTGATTTATTTTTACATTATATTGTTGTACGTGTTTTCAACTATAGTGTTCTATTATAACATAAGACTTCATAATGCTGTCATGTGTATTTATATGTTAGGTGTATTTATGTTAATATTTACTTATCACAAAATAGTTATGTTTATTTTTGTATTATACGACTGTACTTTATTTTGAACCATATACATATTTCACATGGATTTATTGGTATTGTGAATGCTTTTCTCGGGCGTTAATATTTGCATTCCCCACACGGTTTTCCTTACGCTTCTTACACTTCTCTTACATTTGCAAACCAGTTTGCTTTATTTACAAACCGATGGGCCTTTTTATTTGTTATATATTTTCTGCTTGAATTCATGTGGAAATTAGTCTACACAAGACCAAAGTTTCATTTGCATCCAACCACTCCACTTGATTATTACTTTCAATCTGCCTTTACCTTTGCTGTGGCTTCAATAGATGTTTTCGCACTAAAAACAGCTTTGTCTGCGTCGTTTTGTAGGTGTTAATTTTGGTTTACATTTTTGTTTTACTTCTGTTGCCTTTTTGTATGATATGTTAACGTCGGTACCTTATGTATATTTGATGTCTTTTCAACATTACTGCCCCTCTCATAGTATGAGTTATCATTTGATACCAATTTTATCAAATCATTATACTAAGTCCGTTAGGAGTGTTCTGTATGCTTTTAAACTTACTAGTATTATATTGATATCTTCAGTTTCCAATTTCTTTTTCCGGTTTTAGGCTTGTGCCGTACAGTTGTGCCATTTTTCTGTCTTTTGGATCTAAAACATATGCCCGGTGCGACAGCGAAATATTTAATTTGAGAGATTCTATTTTCTTGTTAATTATTTGGAAATCCGGTCCTCCAGCGTGCATGAGCTTATTTGTGTATTACTCCATCGCAAAGACATGCGTGGTTTTTATATTCCAGTAGAGTTTAAATTTGTGTTTGAAACATTTGTCAGACTGATCGAGGTGCAATTGCTAGCATAAGTACGTTGTGCACTACATTTTATGCAGTTGTCGCTGTCTTTGTTTTCTTCTTAGGCTAATCTGCTGTTTTCCTTGGTATATGTTTTATCATTATGTTTGTTTGCCAGCAACAATTAAATCTTTTCACGTAAGTTTGAATTAAATGTTTTCTTGTATTTTATCTAGTTTAGTTTTCATGTGTTATGTTCTTATCGCGTTGTCCTGTAAAGCTGTCAGTTCAGATTATGTGTCTGTGTTCATGTGTTATTTTCTTGCATCTTGAAATAGTAGTAGGCACGTTAACCCTAAACGCTAATCTTTCCCATTTGAATAAATGGTTTTGTGTGTGTTGTACAATAAACCCTCTTCAACAGTAATGTGTAGAAAAGGGGTACTTAGATCGAATTTGTGCAATGTATTTGCTCTGTTTAGCTTAGAGAACATTGTTTCATGCTTATGCTCTGGGTAACATTAATCTTTTTAGATAAAGTTCCAATACGTAAAGTATTCAGCGTAAAAGCTGATTTCTTACTTCTTTTTGACTGAGTACAAACTGAATAAATGAGCTGCCAATTGAATAAATTCATATATAATTAAAATTCTGTAAGGCTCTCAATTATTTCATTTAATTAGGCGAACTACACGTGACTTTTTTTCTGGATTGCCGGTTTCCTAAGCGCTTTAAGCACGAATCTGAATGACAGGACATACGTACTTTGAAGAAAATTCCACAAAATCAATTGTTTTATAAGGACAAAAATCATGTGGTTTTACACACAGCGCCTTCTAATTTATTTCTCCTACAACGTTCAATGTGCTATTAAGATGTATTATACTGTAAACTTTAATTTTGGGCCCAGGTAACGCTACTTCTTTTTGTAAGATTTAACTAATGTTGGTTTATTTTATCTTTTCATAACTCCTAATTTATAATCGATCAGTCTGATTCAAAATCATACTTAGAATTCAAATTGTATTTCCGTATTTTCCTCAGTAAGTATTTCTGTATATTTCTGTTTTTTTTCTCGTGTGTCGTAGCTGACTTTTAAATTTTGTTGTTTGCTCTTAGATTAGGAATTATTTGCCACTTTCTGTAACAAGCCAAACAAGTTTCCTGTTGGATAGTGTCCGAAATGACACAATATGCAGTGCACCGCATGGATACCATCGTCTGGTTTGTAGCATTTAATTAACGCATCGTCAATGCTGTTTTGAGGTAATAAGGTTCATTTTTTTTCGTATTTGACTTTTTATGTATCGCCTTATCATACATGTCGCCAGGTATTTCAATGTACTCTAATTTTTTCAACGCTAATCATTTGTTGATATTATTCCGCCAACTTTTCTAGTGGAATATTTTGTTAGAACTCTGACTCAGAATTTTAGGTGTTCTTCTTATACATATCCATCAAGCATTAGTTCGGTGAATTTAAATCGATGCAATGTTTTTTATTGATATAAATGTTAAGAATTTTTCGGTTTAATTCAGGCCTTTCTAGCGCATAATATATAACGAGGTTAAAGACTGAACTGTAGTGTTAATCCTTCAAAGATTTGGTAATAAATAAGTCAATTGTTTTCTGCGGTAAAAAGTCATCTTCGATTTTCTATGTTTTGTGAATTCTTGTTTTCGAAGCGATAAACTGACGATTTTTAGTCCGCACACTCGGGAATATCACGGGTATACTTGTGCGCACACTGTCTAAAATACAATGCAGAAGAATTGTCTTTGCCTGGGGCGTAAATGTGAATATCTCCAGCGTGATATTCTGTGTGAACGCCATATTACTTTCTTAAGTTGCTTTCCTCTGTTGAATTTTTAAGTAATTATTCGGTTTTATCTTGTCATTCATGTGATATATATATATATATATATCTATATATCTATATATCTATATATATATATATATATATATATATATATATATATATATATATATATATATATTTCTCGACAAATACATCTAATTTCCACATTTATGTACATAATTGTTTCTTAAGTCTAAGGAAAAAATATAATCAGTTAACGCGTGATAAAAATATTGCAATATAAACGTATTTCCCTATTTCCCCCCGCTCAAAACATGTGAATAGACCTCTCTATATATAGTTTTATCATTTTTACTGGCAGCACATCATTTTGTAACAACATTTTCTTTTATCCTTGAGAAAAAATCCGAAAAACAAAAAATAACATTGTAGTAATACATATTAACTCACCGAATTATAATTTCAAACTTGTTTTCAACCGAACAAGTGTTTCTAAGTTAGTGCGTTGAAATTAGAGTTTGTGGTTTCTAGAAACAATATTTTAGAATGTTGTATAGTCCAATGGATATTTAAATGTTGCTCAGTGGGCTTGTAAACATTGAGTTCACTGGTGTAATGGTACAAACAATTCTGAATAATGCGTTGTCAAAGTTTTTACAGTAATGTACTACGTGCAAAAGTGAGTACTGTTCTAGAACACTGAAATATATATTTTCAACGTACGTCTTTATATTCTCATTGCCGCTTGTGGGAACTAATGGTTACGTGAAAATTCGGCTTCCCGTCATTAGTTCTGGAACCTCGTTGCCAGTTCTTGTGACTCTAGAACAGGGGCATATATGAAAAGTCAAAAACACATGCATATATACATAAATAATTAGTAAATCTATTTTAATAAAAAGAAAGTGGGTATGTGTTTCTGTCTCTTCGGTTTAACCGTCTGTAATCTCGCCTTGAATCGCGATATTTCTCAATTGGAATATTTGAACCCTGTCCAGGAGTGAGAGACTAGTAGCAGATGCACCAGCCCAAATGTGACAACATTTACCCACACATAGGCAAACGGTTGCCTTATAGAGGTACAGGATACATAAACACGTCAGTAGTTTTCTAGCACGGTAGAGAGAGCCTGGCGTCTTCGCAGCAGCCTTGGCAATGGTCTCAATGAATCAGTTCCAACTGTGATCGTTACGTCGTAGAGTTTAAAAGTCGGGCATTCAGGTAAAGTGTTTTTCGCCTTTCAATATTGGTGGTAGAAAAGGCTGATTGTACATTATTACCCGAAGCTATGCCGTGAATTAATAAGTCCCCATAAAGGTTATCTTATTTATTAATTATCAGTACAACTGAAGTTGTTTTATATTAGATTTGCAGAGTTATATTAACGGACATCATAATTATATGGAGGTACAGAAAAAGTACTAGCTTGATAAAGTAATAGAAATATATAAATACATTTTAATATATCTTACGTACTTGTTTCAGGCGACAAACTTTGAAGGCAATCTCTAAACATCTTTAAAAAAAATCACTTTTGTCTTAAATGACGTCATATCCTTCGTGCGGGCATGTGAAAACTAACCATGCCATCTGAATACGCTAGAATAATCATTCCCTATACTATATTCTTAACTGCTTGGTGAATACTGGGGTCTAATCCGGTTCATTTATTACAGTCTAAAAATAGCATGTCTGCTATTACTGAAAATGAATATTTGATAAAATAAACACCATACAAGCAACATAAACTAACACAGAAAAGTGATCATCGACCAAGATAACATTAACATATTAAATATAATTATTAGTTCAAAAATACACGTAAGATGTGTAACAGATTTTCAACGTGTTCCTTCAGGAAACTTACTTGTCAACAGAAATGAAATAGTTTAAGATAATATAGTTGTACTGTAAAAGAAAATACGACATCTCTGGCTAATACCATGCAAGGTAATTAACATAATGCTGTTTAAACACGTGATTATTAGTGCGTTGCCATTTTTCTTTGTGTATTTGGAATTTACGCATTAATACTTGAAGATAAAATAGTTGACTCCAAATCATATTTTTTTAATCTCTCAGTACCTGTACCATACAAATATATGAAGCCATGCTAGGATATTAACTAGTCCTATGTTGTTTATTAAATAACTCCAAGAGGTTAGTCATGTGTTAGTTCAACGAATTTTTTGCGTGGTAACAGTGGTTTCGTACCGAGTTTTACTTCGTGCTATTAAGAACCAAAATATAACAACGTATGTATGATTGATATAATTATGTATATATATATATATATATATATATATATATATATATATATATATATATATATATATATATATATATAATTATATATTAGCAAACAGTTAATAAATATGTTAAAAACACTTTGAAATGAGTTAAAACATATTTAATCTGAAGAGGAAACACAAGATAAATTGATAGTCCTTCATCCGCGGAGTTTCGAAGAAATACTTTCCTTCTCATCAGAGGGTAGGAATCCGAAAAATTCGGGATCGGATTTTGCATGCAGAAGTATTTGATGAAACAACAAGTAAGTCAAACATCTTACTTGAAAACAAAAAAAAGTTAAGCAGAGGAATATGGTAATGAAAAGGTGATTACACACGAATCGATAGTCTGGTAGAAGATAAAATATCCACTGACGGTAAAATCCAAATGCAAAACTTCAAGAAAATTAAAGGAATTTCCATTCTGAGGTAATTTCATAAATATTAATTCTTTCATATTTATAATTTACTTTAATTTTACCATCTTGGATCATTTTGGTAAATTCAGTTGTAACTTTCATTATATATATATATATATATATATATATATATATATATATATATTAATAATAATAAATATATTATATATTGATATAATTAACTTTTCTGTTCAGACAACCACACATGTGTGTAAGTGTGTTTTAGTGTGTGTTTGGATTTTTATTCGACAAGGGGGTGTGATGCACCTAGAGGCTTAGGTATAAGTTGGTGTTAAGTTAATTCTTGCATGCTTCTCGCTCCAAGTAAACAACGCTGGCTAAGCTCACGGTGAAAAGCAAACAGTTATTCATAAGACTTCCCTGTCAATACAGTAGGGCGACTCTATACCTCACTGAGATTAATTCCGGCCAGAAAAAGCGGTCTTGACTGCTGCCAGCCGTCGCGGGTTCGCTCCACTGGAAATTCGCATTAAATGTGCAGAGGGTGGTTATCTGATGCGCAAGATATACTACAGCTTAACTGCCCAAGCAATTTAAGCCAAGTTGGAAAGTCCTGTTACGAAGGATAAAGCACTAAACTCCGACTAGTCATCGTCAAGGCTGACAGACTGTATGCTTGTGATAGGGGCATTGATAAATATTAATTTATATAACATAATTTTAATGGAATGTTCATGAACGTTTAATGCATTAAAACCGTTGATCTTGAAATTTAGCATGTAATATATAATTATATATGGTGCTAGAACTCAATGTGTATCGAATAAATTGTTTTTTACAAAATCATAAGAAGTGTACGAAAACGTAAATGAAATATTTTGATATTTTATAGATTTTTCTAGAAATATTTTCAAACAATATTTAAAAACCGAGGCTTTAAAAATATAGAAGCATAAACGGTTTTACATTTTCTACATAAATATACATTTACTGACACAGGTTTATGTTTTTCTGAAGATGAAAACCAACGTAAGGAAATGCGCATTTTCTTGAAAAGCCCATGCGCGTCTCAAACGAAACAAAGTCGATAGGAAACGAAAATATGTCAGAGGAAAAAATACGATATATCTTTCATTTAGGAGAAGAATTTTGCTCACTAGGAGTCATTTTGTAAGGTTTATTCGCGTGTCAGTGGGAGAAAAGAACGACATAATCTTTTTCTTTGTGTACGTGAATGAAACGGTTTCCGCAAAAAAAGAAAGGAGCAGGGAATTTTTTTTTGACATATTCTTTCTTAAAACACCTACCGAAAGTAATTATCCAATCAATTCAAAATTTTCACCGATTTTTTAAGTGAAAGAGTAGACTTCATAATGCTGGACTTATTTTTCATAATCGATATATATTTTTCTGACCTATAAACCCTCTTTTTGAGTACAAATATGGTTAATACTACACTGGACAACATATATTGTATTGTACGGAGGGTGATGATTTTAGATAAAACAAACAAACGAACAAACAAACAAACAAAAACAAACAAATGCGCACGTACCTTATTTTAGGTTAAACATCTAAATTTTGGATGTGTTTTTTAGATTTTGTTTCCTTTTCATCTTTTGTGGTTTAAAGTGTGCAATGGATTTAGTTTATTAAGAATTATTATCTTTCATATTAGCAAAACATTATCTATTTTCATAATTTTCGCGGTACACACTACTTTTAAATCATGGAAAATCAAGCAATATATTTTAGTGAACACAATATTGTTAAAATACAATTAAATAGCATGTGCTTTAAAGAATCCGTACATTCATAACTGATTTACCCTGCACTCCATGTTTAAAAAGGACCAGTCCTCTATAGTATCAGATCTGACCGAATGGTTAATTGTAGGCATAGACCAATTCATACCATCTAAAAAATTCCAACAAAAACCTAACAGCCAGCCATGGTCCTCCGCAGAATGTGCTGCTGCTATCGCGCACAGAAATCAATTTCAATAGCTAATAATAGATGCACTGAGACTAAAGCTGCTTTCCGGTCTACCAGCAACCACTGTAAAAGAGTAATAAAAAATGCAAGAGAGCTATATGCCCAGTCTGTTAAATCCAAGGTAGCTGATCAGCGGCTTGGATCCCACCAGTTTTGGCAAATAACGAATAGGATCCTGAACATAAGTGTGCGTTCTATCCCCACCATTATCAATGGACCAGAGGTCATCTCGTCAGCATCAGACAAGGCCAAACTATTTGCAACGAACTGTGCATCTAATTCTACCCTATGCGACGAAGGCCATCAATTCCACATACTTCCTCCTATAACACAGAACATGCTAGGCAACATACATATATCCGTGCATGAGGTCGCCAAGCTAATCAAGAACCTAGATCCCAGTAAAGCAACTGCCCCTGTAATAAGTCCCCAGACGTACCCCTCAACCGTACTGTATACCAATCCTCCATGGCTGACTGGAATAGCTTCCGTACATTCATATCTGGTCTACTTCTAGCTCAAGCTCCGCATTACATGTTTAAAAAAGATGTGTACTCTATAGTATCAGACCTGACCGACTGAGAAATTGTAGGAATACACCAGTCCATACCATCTAAAAAATTCCAACAAGAACCTAACGGCCAGCTATGGTTGCCCCTAGAATGTGCTGCTGCCATCGCGCACAGGAATTACTTTTCCCATTGCTACCAGCGTAAGAGATGCACTGAGACTAAAACTGCTATCAGGAACGCCAGCAACCACTGGAAAAGAGTAATAAAAATGCAAGAGAGTTATATGGGCAGTCTGTTTAATCCAAAGTAGCTGATTAGCGTCTTGGTTCCCACCAGTTTTGGTAAATAAAAATAGACTCCTAAACAGAAGTGTGCGTTCTATCCCAAACATTATCAATGGACATGCGGTCATCTCGTCAGCATCAGACAAGGCCAAACTATGCGCCAAGAACTTTGCACCTAATTCTATCCTATGCGACGTAGGCCACCACCTTCCCATATTTCCTCCTATAACACAGAACACGCAAGATAACATACAAATATCTGTGCATGAGGTCGCCAAGCTAATCAAGAACCTTGATTCCAGTAAAGCAACTGGCCGTGACGGCATCCGCATTATAGTGTTAATAAAGCTTCAACCAGAACTTGCTCCCATACTTACGCAACTATGTAAGCGCTGCCTTAAGGAGAAGTGCTTTCCAACACCCTGGAAGAACTCATCAGTTTGCCCTGTATTTAAGAATTCAGGTGATAAGTCATCTCCCTCTCAGTACCGACCAATAAGTGTCTTGTGTGTTATGAGTAAGTTGCTGGGATCTATATTAAATAGAGAGATATTCAACCACCTCAGCAGGAATAACCTTCTTAGTTACACACAATATGGTTTCCGCTCTGCAAGATCTACCGCAGATGTGCTGACGGTTATATCCCACAGGATACGTCAATCTCTTGACAAAGGCTTCCTTTCTAGGGAAATTGCTCTTGACATATAAAAGGCCTTTCGACAAGCTATGGCATAAGGGTTTACTTCAGAAGATCTCCAGCTACGTTATAACTGGAAATGTTTTCTCAATCATTAAATCATTTCTCTCCGATAGGCTCATAAGAGTAGTGGTAGACGGACAAAAATCGGAGGCCTGCAATATAAATGCTGGAGTCCCTCAGGGGTCAATCCTTGGCCCAACTATCTTCCTGATCTACATCAATGACCTCCCTAAACACATACTTAAATCATTCGTTGACATCTATGCTGGTGACACGACCATCTACGGCAACACATCAAAGGCTGTAAATGACAAAGTTCTCTCTGATTCTCTCTCCTCTGATCTAGAGCGCATGGTTCAGTGGGGGAAGACATGGCTGGTTACCTTTAACGCATCAAAAACCGAACTCCTATCCTTACATCATCAACGCTCTGATCGCCAGCTGGCATCAATTGTTATGGATGGCTCTCGTCTGTGTGAGGTCCCGTGGTTTTACAAGCTGCTGGGTTTGACCTTTACTCCTGATCTGAAATGGAACACGTACATCAAGTCTGTTGCCAAGGTTGCTGGAAAGATGGTGGGATCCTTCTACCGCTACAGAAGATATCTCACTACTGATGCAATTATCTATCTATATAACAGCCAAGTACGTCCAAGGATGGAATACTGTTGTCATATCTGAAAAGGAGCGGCCAAAAAAGCCTGTCATATCATCATGGCAGAGTATAAAATAGACTTCGTGGCTTAGTGGGGGAGGCCCTTTTCTCTACCCTGCAACCTCTCTCCCACAGAAGAGACGTTGCGAGCCTATCGTTGTTTTATCGTTATTTCCATGGCAGGTGCTCGTCTGAACTCTAATCGCTGGTCCCCTCTCGCCAATCTTTCACAAAAAACACCCGTCTAGCTGAATCCACTGTGAAACATTTCCCTCACTCTATATCTGTTCCTAAATCAAAACGCGGATTTCATGGACAAAGCTTCTTTCTTAGAACTGCAGTCTGTGGAACTCTGTTCCGTCTGCCTGCTTCCCTCCGGACTACAACTTTGATTTCTTCAAGTCCAATGTTAACAAATTCCTAATGAACCGGTACCTTAATTAAAGACTTCATCAAATCTCCACAATAACGTAATGTACTTACAATAACCCTTATCCCTGAGTGGTTTCCGGGCCTTGATAAGTGAGGATCACTGTGTAATAAAAAATCGGTTGAAAAAATCGATGAAAAACTGTGTGTTTTGCTTAGGATCCGATAAATCTTGTTGGCAATTGCTTGTTGATTTACCTATAAACCTAACAGTGATACAAAAGACAGATGGTATTGCCCAGCCTCATCGTTTATTTACTCCGGGGGTTGTGTAGGCAAAACACACACGAACACGCGCACACACGAGCACTCACGCGCACATGGACACATACATGTATATATATATATATATATATATATATATATATATATATATATATATATATATTAAGTAATGTGATTGATAATTTAAAATTTAAAAATCAAATTATAATTAAATTAAAAATCCGGTTCATAAGAAGGAACAACAACAAAATCAATTATCTGTACGACCGTATCGGAAAACAATGTTTTTTTTTATTGTGGTAGACATCAAGTTACGTACAATAATTATTACATATAGTTTGTTAATAACCAAGGTTTTCTCGTCAGCCAATTTTGAAGGGGTTTTATTAAAGACGCCATAAATAAACCTAGCATTAAAAGTAAGGCAGATGTATCCGACAAAAATTGAAATAAAAGGTCTGGATTTAAAATTTATAAGAAAATTAATATGAGTTAGAGATAGAAAAAGAAATAAAGTAAAATATAGATTTGAATTAACATTATAAGTTTGTTTTAAGTACAACATTACAAATATATACACGCATATATATGAAAAAGTAGACATATATATATATACATATACATAGATATACAGGTGTACGCATAAAAATACATAGAAATTTACCTTTTAATTTTTCGCCTTTTGAAATCAGAAACTATGGTTTAAATAATCATTTAGATGTTTGCTATAGCTTTTGACCTTATTGAATGATGAATTTTAAAAAGGGGGGGGCACCCGTGCAATAAATTATTTCCGTTAGCGTACTTTTGATTTAAAGACGCTACGGTTTTTATTTCGAATGTTGTTTGTGTAATTACATAATGTAAGGGGGAATAATTAGTGATATTTCCTTTACTTTAAGTAATTTTTAATGATTTAAGGTGGTTTATATTTATTAAATTAAAAACAACGTTTATGACTGCATGTGAATATTAGTTCCTGTGCAAAGAATTTGTCTCCAGGTTTTTATTTGAACTAATATTCACATGCAGACATAAAAAATGTTAAATTATCAATCGCATTACTTTATATTGAATTAGCTCTAGCATATTTACCTATCGAGCTTATTATATATCTAAATTACAACGAGCACTTTCTCTTTCCTGTATTTTAATTAAACTAATAATTTAACAGTTACATTGAAATACACTCACCTCTTTAGATTATTGTTCTAATCACCTTTATATATATATATATATATATATATATATTATATATATATATATATATATATATATATATATATATATATATATATATATATAATGAAAAATAATTAAACCTTCATTTAATCCCCAAATCAAACGTTAAACATATATGGGTAAATATAGTTTATTTAGCCCTATCTAGGTCGCCGAACATTATTTTTAACTATGAATTATTTATTATTTAGAAATACTTTCTCCACGCATTTCTATAGAGTGAAATAAAAAGTTTGAATTATTTTTAATTCGGGTACCTGTATTATAATAGTGTGTATATTCTTGTAGCAAGTCATTCTATATTTTATTTAGATGAAAAATTATTTGGTTCAATCTCTTTGGAAAATATTTTAATGTTTTAGCGATCGAGGCAAAAAATACTGTGCTATTTTGGAAAATGTAACATTTTAAAATCTTTTAAAAATAGTATTCAGCATTTTAAAACTTTAATTTAAACGTACTAAAATATGTGGGCCTTTTGGTGGGTCAAAATATGAATAAGCCGTCACATGATGAAGCAAATTACTGGCAAAGAAACATGACTGGAGAAATGTTGTTGAGTTGCGAAACTCCAATATAGATTATTTTACAAGCCTGCTGCCATTGTAGATGGAGGCAGATGCATTATCCCTCTACTGAGAAATGAGCTTTTTCGACCAAGGTGATGGATTTAAGAATCGTTCGTTTATGGCCTATAGAATTTAACAATGGTGAACTGGGATGGCGATCACGTGGGGATTTATGTGGAAAATGTTTCTGATTAAACTCGCTGGTTTTGAGGAAATTTTAATTGAACAACTTGTCAAACAGGTGTTTCTAACAGGATTTCCTGATGCCATTTTCATGGAACTCCAGCAAGTACACACATCGAAAGCTTAACTATTAGAGACCTAATCGCAAGAGAAAGGTTGATGACGTAAAGAAGGGACAAATACCTTCACGTGCTTACAACCGTGAATCTTTAAATAGGAAATCGGATATTCCTACCGAGAATAGCCCTGGCACAGGAGTAAACTTTTTGTATTGCGGGAGAAAAACGACACATATCGAAACATTGCCGAAGACCTGGAACCCATTGCTACCAACCCGCAAACGAACAAGACGACGAGACATAAGTGTAAGCCTACCCCTCCACCAAGACGTAAATGTCACTCTCCTGAATGTTTTCCTCTATGTATGTGTTTCAGCATTAATTTACAGAAAGCTCACATACAATAATAGATTCGTATCGCTATCCGTCCTAGAAGGCAGTAAAAGTGGATATCCTTTTTATTGGAAGCTTGTAATGCGCATGCCGCGGAATAATAGTAGTCAGTATTACTACAAACCATTATGACTACGTAAGGACCGATGCTTTTGGTGATCGTAGTAAACTCCTGCGACTTGATCTGCTGTTTAGTGAACTATGTGGTAAAACACTTGGGAGGCAACACTGTTGAGCCTTCGAGTAGAGTCCTATTCGGCGTTGGAAAAGGTTGTACGTGTATGGCTATCTCCATCCGTGAACCGAATGTTACTGTTACGTTTCATCATAAGAAGCGAGTATGTGTAGCGGCATGGAAATTGGCAAATAACGACCCACCTGAGGGATTGCGTAGTAGAGTGCAAAAATGTCGAATCGCTGCGAAGTTTCGACCCAAATTATGATCAAGAACATCAGGCATGAATGGGAAAAGGTTGGTTTGTGTCATACCGGAAGACATACTAGGACTACACAAGAGATTTATATATTATATAGATTTATTCCATTGATGGCAGTGGTGCAGCGTAATAAATCTAAAGTGCAACCAGTGTTAACTACCAGGGACTCAACAATCGTGTAGATGCATTCATGGCGAATGCAGATGTTTGCGTTGCCGAGATTCGTGAGTGGCTCAAGAAAGGGCTACACGTATGACTGCTTGAACTCAGGGCATATCCACGAGTTCACAAGGCACTTTAGCAATATCAGACGTAAAAAGTTCATAGAAGTATATACTGTCTGACGTGGTAAGGAGTTTCAATGTTTCTCTCTTAATCATGAAAGCAATCGTTAGCAGAGTGCAATTAGCGTAGGAAATAATGGACTGCGCGACATCGGCTTACATCGGTATATAAGTTGATGAAGAGGTTGCTTTCGCATTTGGCTCGATTCGGACTAGAATGTCAATACCCGGAACTTAGGGATGGCAAACGTGCGCTGAGACTGACAGTCTTACGAGAGCACAGAGTCCTGTGTTGGATACGCAGTAAGTCAATACCATAACACAGACTGCATTTTTTCTGTGTGAAAAGCTCATAGGGCACGTTGCAGTATATGTATGCCTGTGTCTTGCATGCAGATTACTAAATAGAAGCGACTTTTCAATCACAAATCGTTAGAAAGACAACGTAACTTACTCCCTATTCTGGCATATGATAAGCGAAACTGTGGCCGCAGTAAGCGGAAGAATCCAGCTTGTTGGGACTAGGAAGTGCCCATCCAGGGTCCGAAGGTTGATGCCAACACGCTAGAAACCGGGGTCACATTAGAAGGATAGGAACTGTAGTGGAGGACGCTTGTTGCGGATCACGAACAATACGCAGCATATAATCAGGCTGAATTGGATGCCGTGTTGAGGGAAATACACTTGTAGCTCCAGTGGAAGACGAAGGTGTTTCACATAAAGGCCGACTCTGTGTATGTGTACCCCTGGTTGTTAGATACTCTACGCGAAAAAGCGAGAGTTCACACCAAGGATGCCAGTAAGATGCTGATTTCAAATAATCCCAAGCTCTGAAGTATATGATGCTATCATGGATAACGGTTGTTATATTTTAAGGTGTAAGTATTATCCTCGTGTATGTTTAAAAAAAATGATTTTACTAGTTTTTTTTCACTACGACCATAAAGTCATATTGAATTATTGGGTGAAAGCTTAATAAATTCCACTCCTATCGAGTCATTACTTACTCTAATATAATCAAATTATGCCATTAATCTTACATTGTAGTTTAGGTTCAAATTCTCTATAAATGTTCCATTTTCTTGAAACATTAAAATAGTTTATACTTAATTTTCTATAATTTGTTTAAAATATTTAATGCTCAGATTATTATCGATGCCTATAATCTCTTATTCATCAAATATTCCAGGTGTTACCTATCTTGGCCAGACATTTAAACGAGATAGCTTAACTAGCTTACGTGCTCGATTTATGGTGGCGCCCCCATATTGTACGGATTTGTTTCAGAGTATTGACCGTCTTTAGCAATAACAAGGCAATATCAAAATTGCTTTAACAATTAATTGTATCGAAATATAATGAATTTTATAGAACCCATCTTACTATTGTTATATCATGGTAGCTCAATATAACCGGAGTGGACTTCCAGCTGAAATGCACGTATTAGCTGTATGCTGATAACTGAGTCATGTGCAGAAATGCTCTTTAGTAAGGGAAGGAAGATAAAATAGATATTAAAAAGAAGATAAACCGATAATCATGTAAGAGAATCGAAAGAGATTGACGTGTTACTCAGTTTTCGCGAGAGTTACAGGAAACAACGCGTACTAAACAGGGCAGAACAATAAGGGAATAGCAGGTGTGTGACATGGCAGTCTTGTGAAGAATAGCTTAAAAAGTACCTTAAAATAAATGTCTGTTTTTCACTAAATAAAATGGAAATCATAAATGTTGAGCAAACTATAATCTAAGAATATATTTTATGATTATGTGATCATAATTGGTGCGAAATTTACAGTTCTCTTGCTTTGTTTTATTTATTTATATCGGAGGAGGTTTTATAAAATATATGCAAATAACCTTCTTCAGCACATGTCCGGAGTGAGTGAGATATGGCTTGACTGTAAAATCATTACTTGTTTTCAATAGGAATATCATGATTGTTCATAAATATGTTTATATAATGATGGATACATAATCTTTATTTTTAATAACTCTAAATAAAGTCATGAGTTAATATAAGAACTCGTATGACATATCCATTTATAAAGTATTTTTGCATGTGTAAATCAACGTAATGCAATTATTGTACCAACATTTCATTTTTAACATGCATTACAAGTATTTGGCTTGAGGTAAAATAAATGAGCAATTACACTTATTACAAATCCCTACAAAATTCGCCCCAGCTTTTTTTATTGGACGGATAACAGATTACATTATTTACCTTTATATATAAATAAATGCACACTTTTTAATCTAAAAGTTAACCAATTTTTTTAGTAAGGAAATGCTCGTATTTGTTTATTGAGGGGCAAAACCTAATACACTTAAATAATTAGTCGATCAGAAACGAACTACAAAACCTTCTTTCCACATTATGTGAAACTAAATGTCTTGTGTCGTGTAATATCAAATGCAGTAATTTGTATATGGTTACATCCACCGCGTGTAGAGGATCGATTTATTTCACAAAAATAATGACAGCGTTTGCACAGGCTTGAAAAAGCCTTTAATTTTGAGCTTTGACTGGAAAAATCCTTATTTCTATTATTACCTTGAAATGTCTTGAAGATGTTGGAAATGTCTTAAAATGGACTTGGAAAACTTATTCCTCGTGGTCAGTAAAAATTTGTATTAAAATATTAAAAATAAAACCGAAATAAATACATTTAAAATATTAATTAATTATTAAAAATTAAATTGAAATAAATACGTTTCAAATATTAATTAAATATTAAACCTGAAATTGAACCAAATACTTTTAAAATAGTCATTAAATATTACAAAGTTAATCGAAATAGATACTTTTAAAATATTAATAAAATATTCAAAATAAAATGGAAATAGATTGTTTTAGATATTAATTGAATATTAAAAATAAAATCGAGATATACTCAAATGGAAATTAATACAAAATTAAGCCAACTTCACAAATTGATAAAAGTTCATTATTGTATTTTAATTATCAGGTGAAGCTCGAATGATTCAAACCGGATAGAAAAAACAAAATATATTAAAAAAATAGAAACAGAAATATAAAAAGAAAATATGAATAAAGAAATGCATTGCCCCCTTCCTAATATACACACAACGCCCACCATATATTTATCTGCCTAGAATTAAAGGCTGCTATCTTCCAATTTCCGATATGACCTGAGGAAGGATAAGATGTGTTTTATAGACTCTTAAGCTAAGGTTAAAAATGGTTCTATGTATCTTTAAAACATCTATTTTGTGCTAATTGCCGCTAACTGTTTTCTTATTGCTGCTTTGACTTAAAAATCCGTAACTTTATTTTACCTATCTTGTCTTGCTTTTTTATCTTTTGTTCTGAAATCTTTTTTGCCAAATATGCTATTCACTAATATTGTCTTGTTACATGTAAAATGAAAAGAAAAAAGTCACAAATGAAAACGCGAACCTTTCAAATTAAAACCTTGAACTATTATCTAAACTCAAATGTAAATTAATACAAAATTAAGCCGACTTCACAAACTGATAAAAGTTCATTATTGGATTATGAGGTGAAGCTCAAATGATTCAAACTCGAGAAAAATAACGCCAAAAACATCCTTACATTAATATGGGAGGGGAGATTATCTTCAAACAATGCCCTAAATGGATAATTGAGCACCGGACTTATACGTAGATATTAATAAGTGTATCCTACCCATTCCTTTTTTAATCGAGAGTAGAGAATGAAGTGTACGTGTTATCGGCAGCTCCAGTGACTCTCGCTTCTCCTTTTTTGTCCCTCAGTCCTCATTCCAATGAATGTTTTTTTTTCTGAGAAATGTGAAGAAAACGCTGCTTTCTAGGTCGGTAGTACTTGGTGAAAAGTAGTCTGATATGGCGGAAGTGTGTCTGTCTCTATGTCTATCGTGTGCCAATGTCACTAGTAAGGGTGCTGGAGGTAAACATTTCCTCTGGGCTGACATTATCGGCCTGATAGGGAGCCAAACCTTGGATTAACCACTAAAGAGGATGTTCTATTAGCAGCCGCAAAATACTGGGGCTGCTGTATTGCTATTTGGTGAAGTGATTCTGGACCATGCTGTATTCTTGGTGGGCCACTTCGATGGCATACTAGTGGGTAATTGTACCGGCTTTACCTTATCACGTGCTGCATAAAAATCCTGTGCTATTCTCTCTTACTTTCACTCTCTATCCTGCCAAACGAAGTATGCTGACCTGTTTCCCAAATCCCAAAATCTCATCATGAAATATCTTCAGAAAAAACTCGAATAAACCTAGAACCCTATCTTCCAACATATACCTCTACTACCATGTCTCCTTCTCCAACATCAAGGGTTTACGTTCCAATCTTCCAGAGATTTAACCCCAAATATAGGAGACTAAACCGAACATATTCTTTCTAGGAAAAACTGGAATAGGGCTGACAACGTCCCTAGATGAGTTCATAATTAACACACTCTAAATTAACATCTAAATCTGACCCCCAAGATCGCCAAGTGCCTTAATGAAAGATGGCTTCCCGTGTGGCAAGGATATCTCTAGAGAAGATCCTAATTTACCTTATATGTACTTCCGGGTTACAATTGCTTACACCACTGCGTTTATATTTGCCCTCTCCTGGCAGCATAACAGCGGAGTTACTATCTTTAAGAGTATATCTGAGAAAATAGACCACCTCCTGTCTGCACATCCCTCGGCTAACATTCAGACATGTGGTGTCTTCAACGTCCAGACCGTGGAATGGCTGACCCACTCAAATAAGACAGACGATGACCGGAGGTTCTGTCATGATTTTGCCATTGCTTATGACCTCACTCAGATTGTTCGCGAGCCCACCCGTGTGCCCGATACTACAGGTCAGTATGCAAAACTTCTAGACCTTTTTCTCGCAACTTTCGCTGAGCTATGTTCATATTCCGTTCTTTCCCCTCTAGGATCCTCCTCCTACTCCGTTGTATACGTTAAGATTTAAAAAAAAGTGTAATAAGTCCCCAGACGTACCCCTCAACCGTACTGTATACCAATCCTCCATGGCTGACTGGAATAGCTTCCGTACATTCATATCTGGTCTACTTCTAGCTCAAGCTCCGCATTACATGTTTAAAAAAGATGTGTACTCTATAGTATCAGACCTGACCGACTGAGAAATTGTAGGAATACACCAGTCCATACCATCTAAAAAATTCCAACAAGAACCTAACGGCCAGCTATGGTTGTCTCTAGAATGTGCTGCTGCCATCGCGCACAGGAATTACTTTTCCCATAGCTACCAACGTAAGAGATGCACTGAGACTAAAACTGCTATCAGGAACGCCAGCAACCACTGCAAAAGAGTAATAAAAAATGCAAGAGAGTTATATGGGCAGTCTGTTTAATCCAAAGTAGCTGATTAGCGTCTTGGTTCCCACCAGTTTTGGTAAATAAAAATAGACTCCTAAACAGAAGTGTGCGTTCTATCCCAACCATTATCAATGGACATGCGGTCATCTCGTCAGCATCAGACAAGGCCAAACTATTCGCCAAGAACTTTGCACCTAATTCTATCCTATGCGACGTAGGCCACCACCTTCCCATATTTCCTCCTATAACACAGAACACGCAAGATAACATACAAATATCTGTGCATGAGGTCGCCAAGCTAATCAAGAACCTTGATTCCAGTAAAGCAACTGGCCGTGACGGCATCCACATTATAGTGTTAAAAGAGCTTCAACCAGAACTTGCTCCCACACTTACGAAACTGTTTAAGCGTTGCCTTAAGGAGAAGTGCTTTCCGACACCCTGAAAGACATCATCAGTATGCCCTGTATTTAAAGATTCAGGTGAAAAGTCATTTCCCTCAGTAGAAGCCAATAAGGCTCCTGTGTAGCACCAATAAGTCACTGGAATCCATATTAAATAGAGAAACAGTAAACCCCCTCAGCAGAAATAACCTCCTTAGTGACACGCAATACAGTTTCCGTGCTGCAAGATCTACCGCAGATGTGCTAACGCTTATATCTCATGGGATTAGTGAATCTCTTGGCAACTGCTTCCTCTTTAGGGGAATTGCTCTTGACATATTAACGATCTTCGACAAGATATGACATAAGGGCCTACTCCACCAGATTTCCAGTTATGGAATATCTGGAAATGTCTTCTCGATCATTAAACCACTTCCTCGGATAGGCTCATAAGTGTAGTGGTCGATGGTCAAAATTCAGATGCCTGCAGTTTAAATGCTGAAGTTCCTCATGTGTCCATCCTGGCCCGAACTGTCTTCCTGATCTACATCAATGATCTCCCTAAACACATACTTAAATCATTCTTTGACACCTATGCTGATGACACGACCGTCTACGGAAACACATAAAAGTCTGTAAACGACAAAGTTCTCTCTGATTTTCTCTCCTCCGATCTAGAGCGCGTGGTTCAGTGGGGGAAGACATGGCTGGTTTCCTTTAATGCATCTAAAACCAAACTCCTATCATTACATCATCAACGCTCTGATTCCCATCTGACATCAATTGAAATTGATGGCTCTCATCTAGGAGATACTCCGTGTTTCGACAAGCTTCTGGGTTTGACCTTTACTCCTGATTTGAAATGGAACACGTACATCAAGTCTGTTACCAAGGTCGCTGGAAAGATGGTGGGATCCTTCTACCGCTCCAGAAGATATCTCACTACTGATTCAATTCCGTATATGTATAAGACCCAAGTACGCCCAAGGAGTTAATACTGCTGCAGTATCTGAGCAGGAGCTGCTAAAAACAGCCTATACCTCGTTGACAGAGTGAATAATATACTTCGTGGCTTAGTGGGGCGTGCCATTTTCTCTTCCTTGCAAACTCTCTTCCACAGAAGAGAACATTCGAGCCTATATTTTTAATAGTTATTTCCATGGAAGGTGCTCGTCTGAGCTCCAATCTCTGGCCACCGCACCAATCCTTTACGAAAACACCCGTCTAGCTGAAACCATTGTCAAAAAATTCCCCTACTCTTTATCTGTGCCTAAATCAAAGCGAAGATTCCATGAACAAAGCTTCTTTCGTAGAACCTGTTGCAAGATACTAGACAAGAATGCCAAACAAACCCTATCAATGATGCATTGTGACTTGAACGCTCCCGTGGAACCGATGGCCATAGAACATTAGAGATGTGTGTTGAATTTCGTAGATGACCATTCAAGTTTAATAATGGTTTACTTTTTAAAGAACAAATCTGATAACCTGCTAGTAACTGAAAAATATTTAGCCGACATGGCTCCCTACGTTGAAGTCAAGTTTATTCGTTCTGACAACGGTACGGAATTCACCAATAAAGACTTTGAACTTTTACTAATTAACCAACATATCAAGCATGAAAAATCATCTCTTTGATCGCCACACCAAAACGGGACTGGGGAAACAGCGTTGTGGCCACTTTTTGAAGTGGCAAGATGCTTACTCATTGAATCAAAACTCCCCCAAAAGCTTTGGACGTACGCTGTTATGGCGACAGCCTATATACGTAAGAGGTGTTTTAACAAAACACTATCTAAAACTCTATATGAATCATTCTGTGGTATAAAAAACAAATTTTAGCAGAATGCAGATATTTGGTTCAACTTGTTTCGCATATATAGATAAAAAGAGTAAATTGAATATTAAAGCCGACAAATGTATATTTCTTGGATATTATAAAAACAGTCTAGCCAATTAAGATTTTTTCCAGAGAAAATAAAATAAAAAGAATCCGATGTGTTAAATGCCCAGACACGTTTAATTTTATAGACGAAAACCCGTCATATGAAGAGGATGAAATTATATTTCCTCAAATAATTAAAACAAACGAATGCAATAAAAATGACGGAGACAAGAGTGTCGATGATGATGATGATGATGATGATGATGACGATGACGATGATGATGATGATGATGATGATGATGATGATGATGATGATGATGATGATGATTAAGTCGAAAGATATCCCAAAAGAAATAGAGGGTGGCCCTTTTTTTTTTGGTCGACAATATAAAAGATTATCAAATCGACTATTGCTATTACACGGAAAATTCGCCAGAAAGCTTTAACGAAGCAATTAATTCAGAACATTGTGATGAATGGAAAATGGGCATGAACAAAGAAATAGATGCCTTAACCGAAAATGATACCTATACGGTAGTACCTCTCCCAAAAGATAAACATGACGTTTCTACAAGATGGGGCTTTACAAAACAGACTACAGCATCAGGCGTAGAACAGTACAAAGCTATATTTGTTGCTAAAGGCTACTCTCAGATTTACGGTAGAGAATGCAAGGCAAATATGGAATGCTGTTTAACAGTCAAAGAACACACTCATCTTTTGTGAAATAAATTTTTCAACGAATACGGCTTAGTTTTATTTGTGAATTGTACGTTATCTACGGAAGAATTATATTTAACGTTGTAGAAATGACTTTCTCGATATACTTTAACTTTTAAATTAACTTGCTCTAAGCAAAATGTTCTATAAAATCTAAGCTAAATATATCACTATGAGGTTAGATTACTTGTATGGTTGCGTACTTCAATGACATCTGCCTCGTTGCAAATCCGAGAAAAAGTATGAACATTTTACATTGTTTCATAGAAATATATTGTTATATTTAAAACTCTGGTAACATTTTGATAGCATCGCTGAAGTCAAATTTTAATATTATTGCGTCGTCTTTTTATCGCTTATCTAGATAATGTCTAATTAAATGAAAACTGAAATTTTCCTCAGTATTCAGGAACATTAATTCAATATCTCTTTTTCCATAGATTGAATCAACAAATAAAATGATCTATCTGATGTTTATTTTTATTACCGTCGTTTCTAATGACTTGTTGCAATTATTGAGAAACAATAGCCTCATAAAAGTGCAATTAACAACAATGTGGGCATAACACAATGTCCATTGTTGTAACTCAGCTACCAGTCCGGAAATTTATCATGATATATGCGTTTTTCATAAAAATTATAAAAATTTATGTGTTTCATAAAGTTATATTATTTATTCTTCATTAATTTTTATTGGGAACAGCGCATAATATAATTTTATCCAATGTTTTAATTTAAATAAGTAATTTATAAATCTGCTATTTACGTACTTACAGATATGCATCCATATTGTTGTCTTCAATTCACCAACGATTATTGTCAACTCTTGGACAGTGGAATTGCCTGTTTATCTCTAATATAAGTTGCATCCCATTACAATGCATAGGGATTAGAGGAATTTTCCAAAATGTAGTTTCCAACACGATTGAATAGCTTTGTAATGCATAGGAAAATACAAATAAACCACCTAATCTAATATGAATTTAGAAACAGCGGAGTTTATTTCCTGTTCATGTGTTCTCCTATTTCTTGTTTGTTTAATTTTTTTTAATCATTTTATAAACATATTTGGTATGGTATTCTTAAGCTGTGCATAGAGAAGAAAAAAAGATTTCAACAAATAAAAATAGAATATAGGCACGCAAACAAGAAGAACACCAATTAAAACCTTTCCGATGTAAAGATTGACTGCCAAGCACTCGCAAATTGCTTACCTCCAAACGTACCAAAAAACAATAGTTTAAAACGCCATGCCAAATCCTATTGATAACAGCACAATAACCTAGCCGCCTGGAAAGCAAAGAGAAGCAGTTAAACCAGCAAATCACACTTCCGTTTAATACTTCTATTGCATTTAATCATCAAATACGTCACAGCTACTTCCACCTCTACTGATAAGTTTCAACGTCTGAAATACGCATGCATATATGGGTTTTTTTCCTGTTTAAACACACATATTTAATAAATTACACTCTATCATAGATAATGCGTTTAACCTAAACATAAGCCAAATCAAAACCATCAATACAAATTATATTTGATGTTTTTTTGTGGGAAAATGTTAAGATCATACCAATCGAGGATTTTTCCTGTCTTCTTCAAAACTTTGACACCAAACCATGATTAAACGTCAACAAGTTAAATATGGCAAACCCTAAAAGTGAAATTATTTGCTTAATCTCAGGGCGAAAGAAATTTAAACCATAATCACTTAAATTTCGATTGTAAGCCTTCTCTTGTAGTCTACTAATTACTTCGAGCCTATTTTATTAAATCTTTATAATTAATTAGTAATAGTTGATAAATACACCCCGTCATAAGATAAACTCTCGCATATTCTATGCTTTATTCATATATTACCGATCTTACCCTATCCCCAACATACAAAATAAAATAGAGGCAAAATCCTCATTCTTTAGAAAGAACATTCATTATACCTCCTTATAATACTCCCACTTAATCTTATATTTTAGGTATTAGACTACTAAAATCCACGCCGTGCTTAAAAAAAATGCATCTACTTACCATTTTGTCCAAACCTATTTAAAAAAATATGATCTCTCTATACGTAGTTCCGAATGATTAAAAAAATAAACTTAATTATCTATAATATAAAAAACAACTGCAGAGGTAATAAAAAATCGATACATTTTAACATAAAGTAACGTCTTAGAATAAAACGAATGCAGTTTAACAATTTCACTGCTCATTAGGAAAGTGTATGGCTAATACTACTAACAATTTATGGTATACTATAAACACGTTGTTGCGAAGATTAACTCTCCACTACTCCGACACTAGTTCAATAGCGTAGCATTTGGCAAAAGCATCGCTGCCATCATTCCGAATTTCAAAGAATCAAGTGGAAAATACTAAGGTATTTCAAAGCAAAAATAAGTTAATAGATAAAAAAACAAGAAGCGTAATATATTACGACAAAGAAGCCTCAGATACATAGTGCAAATTACGCGGAGATATGCATTAAAACATTGACCGCCATCCAAAACTGTCATAAACCAGCGGTTACTATGACAAATATATATATATATATATATATATATATATATATATATATATATATATATATATATATATATATATATATATACATATATATAAATATATAAATATATTGATATATATATATAAATATATATGCATATATATAAATATACATATATATAAATATATATACATATATACGCATATATACACATATATATATAAATATATATATATATATTTAAATATATATATAAATATATATATATATGTATATATATATATACATATATATATATATATAATTACACACAGTGTATTTACAACGCAATATATCTGAGGATGGTGACAGTATTTCTATCAAAAGCGCTCGCTCAAGAAAATTATAGATCCACCTAACAAGATTTGGTGATAAACGACAAAAAAATTAATTCGGAGATTGAAAAAGTTAAAAAGAAAATAGTGAAACATAATAATTCAATGGATTATAATAAGAGGTGTGTCAATGTGAATGTGCTGCCCAAATACACCCTCTCTCTCTCTCTCTCTCTCTCTCTCTCTCTCTCTCTATATATATATATATATATATATATATATACATACATATATATATATATATATATATATAGAGAGAGAGGTTGTATTTGGGCAGCACATTCAAATTGACACACCTTTTATTATATATATATATATATATATATATATGTATATATATACATATATATATATATATGTATATATATATTATATGTTTGTGTAAATATATATATATATATATATATTTATATATACCCGTTCACATATATCTTTCACGATAAATATAGAACCATGAATTAGATGGAATCGAGCAATTGCATTGACAACGGAAAACGCAAGGCCCAAGTAAATATTGCAAATGAATCAAAATTGCAAATGAATACAAATTACAAATGAATAAATATTACAAATTAATAAACATTTCAAATGAATAAGCATTACAAATGAATAAAAATTAAAAATCAATAAAACTTACAAATGAATACAAATTACAAATGAATAAAACTTACAAATGAATAAAAATTACAAATGAAGAAAAATTTACAATGAATAAAACTTACAAATGAATAAAAATTACAAATGAAGAAAACTTAAAAATGAATAAAACTCTCTAATGAATAAAACTTACAAATGAATAAAAATTAAAAATGAATAAAACTTACAAATGAAAAAAAATTACAAATGAATAAAACTTACAAATGAATAAAACTCTCTAATGAATAAAACTTACAAACGAATAAAACTTACAAATGATTAAAAATTACAAATGAAAAAAAATTACAAATGAATAAAACTTACAAATGAATAAAAATAACAAATGAATAAAACTTACAAATTAATAAAACTTACCAATTAATTAAAATTACAAATTAATAACACTTACAAATAAATAAAACTTACAAATGAATAAAACTTACAAATTACTAAAACTTACAAATGAATAAAAAGTACAAATAAATAAATATTACAAATTAATACAAATTACACATGGATAAAAATTTTAAATGAATAAAAATTACAAATGAATAAAACTTACAAATGAATACACATTAAAAATGAATAAAACTTACAAATGAATTAAACTTACAAATTAATAAAACTTACAAATGAATAAAACTTACAAATGAATAAAACTTACAAATGAATAAAACGTACAAATGAATTAAACTAACAAATGAATAAAAATTACAAATGAATAAAATTACAAATAAATGAAATAACCAATTAATACAAATTACACATGAATAAAAATTTACAATGATTCAAAATTACAAATGAATAAAACTTACAAATGAATAACACTTACAAATGCATAAAACCTACAAATGAATAAAACTTACAAATGAATAAAAATAAAAATTAATAAAACTTACAAATGAATAAAACTTACAAATGATTAAAAATTACAAATGAAAAAAAATTACAAATGAATAAAACTTACAAATGAATAAAAATTACAAATTAATACAACTTACAAATGAATAAAAATTACAAATGCATAAAACTTACAAAGGAATAAAACTTACAAATGAAAAACATTACAAATGAATAAAACTTACAAATGAATAAAACTTAAAAATGAACAAAAATTACAAATGAATAAAACTTACAAATGAATAAAACTTACAAATGAATAACAATTACAAATGAATAAAAAGTACAAATAAAAAAAAATTACAAATTAATACAAATTACACATCGAAAAAATTTCAAATGATTCAAAATTACAAATAAATTAAAATTACAAATGAATAAAACTTACAAATTAATAAAACTTACAAATGAATAAAACGTACAAATGAATAAACATTAAAAATGTATAAAACTTACAAATAAATAAAACTTACACATGAATAAAACTTACAAATGAAAAAAAATTACACATGAATAAAACTTACAAATGAATAAAACTTACAAATGAATAACACTTACAAATAAATAAAACTTACAAATGAATAAAATTTACAAATGTATATAAATTACAAATGAATAACACTTACAAATGAATAAAACTTACAAATGAATAAAACTTACAAATGAATAAAACTTACAAATGAAAAAAAAATTAAAAATGAATAAAACTTACAAATGAATAAAACTTACAAATGAATAAAACTTACAAATGAATAAAAACTAAAAATAAACACAAATGACAAATTAATACAAATTACACATGAATAAAAATTTCAAAAGATTCAAACTTTAAAAAGAATAAAAATTACAAATTCATACAAATTTAAAATATAATAAAACTTACAAATGAATAAAACTTACAAATGAATAAAAATTAAAAAGGAATAAAACTTAGAAATGAATAAAACTTACAAATTAATAACACTTACAAATGAATAAAACTTACAAATGAATAAAAATTACAAATGAATCAAACTTACAAATGAATATAACTTACAAATGAATAAAAAGTACAAATAAATAAACATTACAAATTAATACAAATTACACATAAATAAAAATTTCAAATTATTCAAAATTACAAATGAATAAAACTTACAAATGAATAAAACTTACAAATGAATAAAAATGACAAATGAATAAAACTTACAAATGAATAAAAATTACAAATGAATACAATTTAGAAATGATTAAACTTACAAATGAATAAAAATTACAAATTAATAAAAAGTACAAATAAATAAAAATTACAAATTAATACAAATTACACATGGACAAACCTTTCAAATGATTTAAAATTACAAATGAATAAAAAGTACAAATGAATAAAACTTACAAATGAATAAAACTTACAAATGAATAAAAATTGAAAATGAATAAAACTTACAAATGAATAAAACTTACAAATGAATAAAACTTACAAATGAATAAAAATTACAAATGAATAAAACTTACAAATGAATAAAACTTACAATTGAATAAAACTTACCTATGAATAAAACTTACAATGAATAAAACTTACAAATGAATAAAAATGAAAAATGAATAAAACTTACAAATGAATAAAACTTACAAATCAATAAAACTTACAAATGAATAAAACTTACAAATGAATAAAAATTAAAATTAATAAAACTTACAAATGAATAAAACTTACAAATGAATAAAACTTACAAATGAATAAAACTTACAGATGAAAAAAAATTAACAATGAATAAAACTTACAAATGAATAAAACTTACAAATGAATAAAACTTACAAATAAATAAAAAGTAAAAATGAATAAAACATACAAATGAATAAAACTTACAAATGAATAACAAGTACAAATAAATAAACATTACAAATTAATACAAATTACACATGAATAAAAATTTGATATGATTCAAAATTACAAATGAATAAAAATTACAAATGAATAAAACTTTCAAATGAATAAAAATTACAAATGAATAAAACTTACAAATGAATAAAACTTACACATGAATAAAACTTACAAATGAATAAAACTTACAAATGACTAAAAATTACAAATGAATAAACCTTAAAAATGAATAAAACTTACAAATGTATAAAAATTACAAATGAATAAAAATTACAAATGAATAAAACTTACAAATGAATAAAACTGACACATGAAAAAAAAATTAAAAAGTAATAAAACTTACAAATGAATAAAACTTACAAATGAATACAACTTACAAATGAATGAAACTTACAAATGAATAAAACTTACAAATTAATAACAACTACAAATAAATACAAATTACACATTAATAACAATTACACATGAATAAAAATTTAAATGATTCAAACTTTAAAAGGAATAAAAAAAACAAATTCATAAAAATTAAAAATGAATAAAACATACAAATGAATAAAACTTAACAATTGAATAAACCTTACAAATGAATAAAAATTAAAAATTAATAAAACTTACAAATGAATAAAACTTACAAATGAATAACACTTACAAATAAATAAAACTTACAAATGAATAAAACTTACAAATGAATACAAATTACAAATGAATAAAACTTACAAATGAATAAAAAGTTCAAATAAATAAAATATACAAATGAATAACACTTACAAATGAATAAAAAGTACAAATAAATAAAAATTACAAATTAATACAAATAACACATGAAAAAAAATTTACAAATAATTCAAAATTACACCTGAATACAAATTACAAATGAATAAAACTTACAAATGAATAAAACTTACAAATGATTAAAACTTACAAATGAATAAAAATTACAAATGAATAAAACTTACAAATGAATACAACTTACAAATGAATAAAAATTACAAATAAATAAAAAGTACAAATAAATAAAAATTAAAAATTAATACAAAGTACACATGGACAACAATTTAAAATGATTCAAAATTACAAATGAATAAAACTTACAAATGAATAAAACTTACAAATGAATAAAACTTACAAATGAATAAAAATGACAAATGAATAAAACTTACAAATTAATACAACTTACAAATGAATAAACCTTACAAATGAATAAAACTTACAAATGAATAAAACTTACAAATGAATAAAACTTACAAATGAATAACACTTACAAATGAATAAAACTTACAGATGAATAAAACTTACAAATGAATGAAACTTACAAATGAATAACACTTACAAATGAATAAACACTACAAATAAATAAAAATTACAAATTAATACAAATAACACATGAATAAAAATGTCAAATGATTCAAAGTTAAAAATGAATAAAAATTAGAAATTAATAAAACTTACAAATGAATAAAAATTACAAATGAATAAAACTTACCAATGAATAGAAATTAAAAATGAATAAAACTTACAAATTAATAAAACTTACAAATGAATAAAACTTACAAATGAATAACACTTACAAATGAATAAAACTTACAAATGAATAAAACTTACAAAATAATAAAAATTACAAATGAATAAAACTTACAAATGAATAAAACTTACAAATGAATAAAACTTACAAATGAATAAAACTTACAAATGAATAAGACTTACAAATGAATAAAACTTACAAATGAATAAAACTTACACATGACTAAAAATTACAAATGAATAAAACTTACAAATGAACCAAACTTACAAATGAATAAAAATTACAAATGAATAAAAAGTACAAATAAACAAAAATTACAAATTAATAGAAATTACACATAGATAAACATTTCAAATGATTCAAAATTACAAATGAATAAAACTTACAAATGAATAAAACTTACAAATGATAAAACTTACAAATTAATAAAAATTATAAATGAATAAAAAGTACAAATGAATAAAACTTACAAATGAATAAAACTTACTAATGAATAAAACTTAAAAAGTAATAAAAATTACAAATGAATACAAATTACACATGAATAAACCTTACAAATGAATAAAACTTACAAATGAATAAAACTTACAAATGAATAAAACTTACAAATGAATAAAACTGACAAATGAAAAAAAATTTAAAAAGTAATAAAACTTACAAATGAATAAAACTTACAAATGAATACAACTTACAAATGAATAAAAATTAAAAATGAATAAAACTTACAAATAATTACAACTTACAAATGAATAAACCTTACAAATGAATAAAACTTACAAATGAATAAAACTTACAAATGAATAAAACTTAAAAATGAATAAAAATTACAAATGAATAAAACTTACAAATAAATACAACTTACACATGAATAAAACTTACAAATGAATAAAAATTAACAATGAATAAAACTTACAAATGAATAAAAATTACAAATGAATAAAACTTACAAATGAATAAAACTTACAAATGAATAAAACTTACAAATGAATAAAAATTAAAAATGAATAAAACTTACAAATAATTACAACTTACAAATGAATAAACCTTACAAATGAATAAAACTTACAAATGAATAAAACTTACAAATGAATAACACTTACAAATGAATAAAACTTACAGATGAATAAAACTTACAAATGAATGAAACTTACAAATGAATAACACTTACAAATGAATAAACACTACAAATAAATAAAAATTACAAATTAATACAAATAACACATGAATAAAAATGTCAAATGATTCAAAGTTAAAAATGAATAAAAATTACAAATTAATAAAACTTACAAATGAATAAAAATTACAAATGAATAAAACTTACAAATTAATAGAAATTAAAAATGAATAAAACTTACAAATTAATAAAACTTACAAATGAATAAAACTTACAAATGAATAACACTTACAAATGAATAAAACTTACAAATGAATAAAACTTAAAAAATAATAAAAATTACAAATGAATAAAACTTACAAATGAATAAAACTTACAAATGAATAAAACTTACAAATGAATAAAACTTACAAATGAATAAGACTTACAAATGAATAAAACTTACAAATGATTAAAACTTACACATGACTAAAAATTACAAATGAATAAAACTTACAAATGAACCAAACTTACAAATGAATACAAATTATAAATGAATAAAAAGTACAAATAAACAAAAATTACAAATTAATAGAATTTACACATAGATAAACATTTCAAATGATTCAAAATTACAAATGAATAAAAATTACAAATGAATAAAACTTACAAATGAATAAAACTTACAAATGAATAAAAAATAAAAATGAATAAAACTTACAAATGAATAAAATTACAAATGAATAAAACTTACAAATAAATAAAACTTACAAATGATAAAACTTACAAATTAATAAAAATTTAAAATGAATAAAAAGTACAAATGAATAATAATTACAAATGAATAAAACTTACTAATGAATAAAACTTAAAAAGTAATAAAAATTATAAATGAATACAAATTACACATGAATAAACCTTACAAATGAATAAAACTTACAAATGAATAAAACTTACAAATGAATAAAACTTAAAAATGAATAAAAATTACAAATGAATAAAACTTACAAATGAATACAACTTACACATGAATAAAACTTACAAATGAATAAAAATTAACAATGAATAAAACTTACAAATGAATAAAAATTACAAATGAATAAAACTTACAAATGAATAAAACTTACAAATGAATAAAACTTACAAATGAATAAAACTTACAAATGAATAAAAATTACAAATGAATAAAAATTACAAATGAATAAAACTTACAAATGAATAAAACTTACACATGAATAAAACTTACAAATGAATAAAAATTACAAATGAATAAAACTTACAAATGAATAAAAATTACAAATGAATAAAAATTACAACCGAATAAAACTTACAAATGAATAAAACTTACAAATTAATATAAATTACAAAGGAATAAAAAGTACAAATAAATAAAAATTAAAAATTAATACAAATTACACATGGATAAAAATTTCAAATGATTCAAAATTACAAATGAATAAAAATTACAAATGAATAAAACTTACAAATGAATAAAACTTACAAATTAATAAAACTCTCAAATGAATAAAAATTACAAATGAATAAAACTTAAAAATGAATAAAAATTACAAATGAATAAAACTTACAAATGAATAAAACTTACAAATGAATAAAAATTACAAATGAATAAAACTTACAAATGAATAAAACTTACAAATTTATAAAAATTACAAATGAATAAAACTTACAAATGAATAAAACTTACAAATGAATTAAAATTACAAATGAATAAATCTTACAAATGAATAAAAATTACAAATGAATAAAACTTACAAATCAATAAAAATTACAAATGAATAAAAATCACAAATGAATAAAAAGTACAAATAAATAAAAATTACAAATTAATACAAATTACACATAGATAAAAATTTCAAATGATTCAAAATTACAAATGAATAAAACTTACAAATGAATAAAACTTACAAATAAATAAATCTTATAAATCAATAAAAATTAAAAATGAATAAAACTTACAAATCAATAAAACTTACAAATGAATAAAACTTACAAATGAATAAAACTTACAAATCTATAAAACGAACAAAGGAATAAAAATTACAAATGAATAAAAAGTACAAATAAATAAAAATTACAAATTAATACAAATTACACATGGATAAAAATGTCAAATGATTAAAAATTACAAATGAATAAAAATTACAAATGAATAAAACTTACAAATGAATAAAACTTACAAATGAATAAAACTTACAAATGAATAAAACTTAAAAAGTAATAAAAATTACAAATGAATAAAAATTACAAATGAATACAACTTACAAATTAATAAAACTCTCAAATGAATAAAAATTACAAATGAATAAAACTTACAAATGAATAACACTTACAAATGAATAAAACTTACAAATGAATAACAATTACAAATGAATAAAACTTACAAATGAATAAAACTTACAAATGAATAAAACTTACAAATTAATAAAAATTACAAATGAATAAAACTTACAAATGAATAAAACTTACAAATGAATAGAAATTAAAAATGAATAAAACTTACAAATGAATAAAAATTACAAATGAATAAAACTTACAAATTAATAAAACTTACAAATGAATAAAAATTACAAATGAATAAAACTTACAAATGAATAAAACTTACAAATGAATAAATCTTACAAATGAATAAAAATTACAAATGAATAAAACTTACAAATGAATAACACTTACAAATGAATAAAACTTACAAATGAATAAAACTTACAAATAAATAAAACTTACAAAGGAATAAAAATTACAAATGAATAAAAAGTACAAATAAATAAAAAATACAAATTAATACTAATTACACATGGATAAACATTTCAAATGATTCAAAATTACAAATGAATAAAAATTACAAATGAATAAAACTTACAAATGAATAAAACTTACAAATGAATAAAACTTACAAATGAATAAAACTTAAAAAGTAATAAATATTACAAATGAATAAAAATTACAAATGAATAAAACTTACAAATTAATAAAAATTACAAATGAATAAAACTTACAAATGAATAAAAGTTACAAATGAATAAAACTTAAAAATGAATAAAAATTACAAATGAATAAAACTTACAAATGAATAAAACTTACAAATGAATAAAACTTACAAATGAATAAAAATTAAAAATTAATCAAACTTACAAATGAATAAAAATTACAAATGAATAAAACTTACAAATGAATAAAACTTACAAATCAATAAAACTTACAAATGAATAAAAAGTACAAATAAATAAAAATTACAAATTAATACAAATTACACATGGGTAAAAATTTCAAATGATTCAAAATTACAAAGGAATAAAAATTACAAATGAATAAAACTTACAAATGCATAAAACTTACAAATGAATAAAACTTACAAATGAATAAAACTTACAAATGAATAAAACTTACAAATGAATAAAACTTAAAAATGAAAAAAAAATGACAAATGAATAATATGTACAAATAAATAAAAATTACAAATTAATACAAATTACACATGGATAACAATTTTAAATAAGTCAAAATTACAAATAAATATAACTTACAAATGAATAAAACTTACAAATGAATAAAACTTACAAATGAATAACACTTACAAATGAATAAAACTTACAAATGAATAAAACTTACAAATGAGTAAAACTTACAAATGAATAAAACTTACAAATGAATAAAACTTACAAATTAATAAAAATTAAAAATGAATAAAACTTACAAATGAATAAAAAGTACAAATAAATAAAAATTACAAAGTAATACAAATTACACATCGATAAAAATTACAAATGAAAAAAAATTACAAATGAATAAAAATTACACATGAATAAAAAATTCAAATGAATAAAAATTACAAATAAATTAAAATTTCATTTCAATGTTTTTATGCTTTTTCACTTCCCTTTATTCTTCTCCTCTGTTCTTTATCTACAATTCTCCAAAATTTATGAAAAAAGTCTGGTGCCAAGCCTCTCTATTATTTACGCTTAGTTAATTAACTTAATGAAACAGATAAATACAAACCCATTTTTTCATTATTACATTATTTTTGATTGATACCCAGCGTGTTTTAATAAGTTTCTCTTTTTCGCTTGAGGTATATCCCCGGGCTATACCTAGAAAAACATACAGTTGGCAACATTCTTTATGAGCTTTTCGAGCCAAAACTGCCGAGACAAATGCAAAGTTGCTTATCATTTATTCGTCCTGATCTATTTACTACCTCTATTGATGTCATGTTCGTCGATGTACAAATAGTGTAATGTCTCCCTGCGAATATGGCTTTCAAAATTTACCTAGAGTTATATGTTTTATTTTCATATATGTAACGTAGCTTGATATCTGTAGCTCTGGCACAAGGAGAGGTTTACGCCCTATATATATATATATATATATATATATATATATATATATATATATATATATATATATATATATATATATATATATATGTATATATATATATATATATATATATATATAGCAGGTCATATAAACATATATATATATATATATATATATATATATATATATATATATATATATATATATATATATATATATAGCAGGTAATATAGGAGGTAAACGTTTTGTCTGGGCTGACGTTATCCGCCTGATAGTCAGGGACCCGAACCTTGGAATAACCACTAAGGAGGGTGTCTTATGAGCAGGCGCAAAGTACTGGGACTGCTGTATTGCCGTTTGGTGAGTGGATCTGGACCATGCATTAGTCTCTGGTGGGGCCTCTTGATGCCATACTAGTTGGTAATTGTTACGGCTTTACCTTTTAATGTGCTACAAAAAGAAATTCATGTCTTTTTCTCTCTTACTTTCCCTCTCTGTACTGCTCTAACCAAGTATGCCGACCTATTCCACAAATCCCAAAACTTCAACATGAAATATCTCCAGAATAAAAACTCGATTAAACCTAGACCCCCATCTTCCAACGTAGACCTCTACTACCAGGTCTCCTTCTCCAACATCAGGGGTCTTCGTTCCAACCTTCCACAGGTTGAAACACAATAACAATAGACGAAACCGGACATATAATTTCTAAGTGAAACTGGAATAGGGCCGATCACTTCCCTAGATGAGTTCATAATTAACGGATACTCTAATCTAACAGCTAAATCTTACACCCAAGATCGCCATGGGCATGGAATATGTGCCTACATTAAGGAGGGCTTCCCGTGTGGCAGGGATATCTCTACAGACGATCCTAATTTACCCTATATGTGCTTCAGGGTTGCACATGCTAACACCACTGCATTTATATTTGCCCTTAATTGGCCCCACAACAACGGAGTTACTATCTTTAAGAATATATCTGAGAAAAATGACCACATACTGTCTTCACATCCCTCGGCTTACATCCACATCTGTGGTGATTTTCAACGTCCATAACGTGGAATGGCTCACCCATTCAAATAAGACAGATGATGATGGGAGGTTTTGTCATGATTTTTCCATTGCTTATGACCTCACTCAGATTGTTCGCGAACCCACCCGTGTGCCCGATACACCTGGTCAATATGCAAGCCACTTAGACCCTTTTCTCTCAACTTCCCCTGAGCTATGTTCATGTTCCGTTCAGTCTCCTCTAGGATCCTCCGACCACTCCGTCGCATCAGTTAAGATAAAAACGAAATGTAAGAAGCCCCAGACGTCCCCTCCACCGTACTGTATACCGATTCTCTATGACTGACTGGAATAGATTCCGTACATTCATATCTGATTTACCTCTGCACTCAATGTTTAAAAAGGACGTGCCCTCTATAGTATCACACCTGACCGAATGGTTACTTGTAGGCATAGACCAATTCATACCATCTAAAATATTCCAACAAAAAAAAACTAACAGCCAGCCATGGTTCTCCCCAGAATGTGCTGCTGCTATCGCGCTTAGTAATCAGTTTGTCCATAGCTACCAACGTAAAAGATGCACTGAGACTCAATCTGCTTTACGGTCTGCCAGCAACCACTGTAAAAGAGTAATAAAAATGCAAGAGAGCTATATGCCCAGTCTGTTAAATCCAAGGAAGCTAATCAGCGGCTTGGATCCCACCAGTTTTGGCATATAATAAATAGGATCCTGAACAGAAGTGTGCGTTCTATCTCAACCATAATCAATGGACCAGAGGTTATCTCGTCAGAATCAGACAAGGCCCAACTATTTGCAAAGCACTTTGCAGCTACTTCTACACAATGCGACGAAGACTTAAATCATTCGTTGACATCAGAAAAAAACCTTCTTAGTGACACACAATATGGTTTCCGCTCTGCAAGATCTACCGCAGAAGTGCTTACGTTTATATCCCACAGGATTAGTGAATCTCTTGACAAAGGCTTCCTCTCTAGGGCAATTGCTCTCGACATATCAAAGGCCTTCGACAAGGTATGGCATAAGGGTCTACTTCACAAGATTTCCACCTACGGTATAACTGGAAATGTTTTCTCAATCATTAAATCATTTCTCTCCGATAGGCTCATAAGAGTAGTGGCAGATGGACAAAAATCGGAGGCCTGCAATATAAATGCTGGAGTCCCTCAGGGGTAAATCATGGGCCCAACTCTTTTCCTGATCTAGATCAATGCTCTCCCTTAACACATACTTAAATCATTCGTTGACATCTATGCTGATGACACGGCCATCTACGGCATCACATCAAAGGCTGTAAATGACAAAGTTCTCTCTGATTCTCTCTCCTCTGATCACGAGCGCGTGGTTCAGTGGGGAAGGATGGGCTGGTTACCTTCAATGCATCAAAAACGAAACTCCTATCCTTACACCATCAACGCTCTGATCCCCAGCTGGCATCAATTGTGATGGATGGCTCTCGTCTGGTTGAGGCCCCGTGTTTTGACAAGCTTCTGGGTTTGACCTTTACTCCTGATCTGAAATGGAACACGTACATCAAGTCTGTTGCCAAGGTCGCTGGAAAGATGGTGGGATCCTTCTACCGCTCCAGAAGATATCTCACTACTGATTCAATTTTCTATCTATATAAAAGCCAAGTACGTCCAAGGATGAAATACTGTTGCCATATCTGTGCAGGAGCTGCTAAAAACAGCCTATCCTGCCTTGGCAGAGTACAAAATAGACTTCGTGGCTTAGTAGGTGAGCCCCTTTTCTCTACCCTGCAACCTCTCTCCCACAGAAGAGACGTTGCAAGCCTATCCTTGTTTTATCGTTATTCGCATGGCAGGTTCTCGTCTGAGCTCCAATCTCTGATACCCCCTCGCCAATCTTTCACAAAAAACACCCGTCTAGCTGAATCCACTGTCAAAAGTTTCCCCACTCTTTATCTCTGCTTATCAAAACGCGAATTCCAGTAACAAAGATTCTTTCTTATAACTGTACGCCCATGGAACTCTGTTCCCTCTGCCTGCTTCCCACCGGACTACAACTTGGATGTGTTAAAGTCCAACGTTAAAAAATTCCTAATGAACCGCCCCCTTAAGTAAACACTTCATCAAATCTCCACACTAATGTTATGTACCTGCAATAACCCTTATCCCTGAGTGGCTTCCAGCCCTTGATAAGTTGTTACCACTATGTAAAAAAGGTATTTATTATATATATATATATATATATATATATATATATATATATATATATATATATATATATAATATATATATATATATATACGCGTACATATGTAAGACTTTATATTTTCTCAATAATGTTTATATATATACATATATATATATATGTATATATGTATATATATGTATATGTACATATATATATGTATATATGTATATATGTGTGTATATACATATATGTATATATATATATTAATACAATTAAAGTATATATTTTTCTCAAAATCCTTGGATTCGGCATTAAATAACCTGAAAAGGGTTGCTATGCCGTTCAACAAAAACAAATAACCAACCAACCAAATATTTTACTCCGTATTACGGAAAAGGGCAGTAAATCGATCATCTGCTGAATCTTATAAAGAACTGATACATTAGTATTAAAGATTCCATTACCTTATGGAATTTGTAAACCGGTAAATACAATTTTGCGGCGATAAACTTATTGGAAAAAATAATCTCGTTATTTAAAACGACTTGATAACTAAGAATTGGATGTAGATGGAACATTATTAAAGCGAATTAACCTGCTATAAATTGGTGTCTTGCAAGATGAATCAATTCTTCCTAATAACAACGCTGTTTAAAAACATTAAAAAGTCATCCTGAATGCACAAATCGATTACGCGTCGCCGGAAAGAGGCCACCGCGTCTGTGTTCTCCATTTGCCAGTTGAGCATCATGAATTAGAAATGAGAAATAGATTGGAAAAGTCAGAGAAATTATTCCACGAGATCACTATCATCGAAATCCGATTTTGAATGGTTTACTTCACATTGTCAATTATAGCAATTGACTTATACGAAAAACGTGAACTTTAAATTACGGCAGTGAGGATTTAACTATTACGTCCAGAAGCTACTGTAAAGGTGAATTCGTTTAACTTCAGCCTTATATTTATAAACTAAGCCTTAAGATATGGTTTTGTGAATAAATAAATTATGATGTTTAAATGATTCACAGCGTTTACAGCAAATACATATCGATTCTTCTTCTTGTAAGTAATATTTCTTTTTGTGGAGATGCAGTCGAATAGTGGATAACGACTTATAATGCATTGGAATAAATGAATGACTGACACGTTGTATTCTGGAGATTATTTTGACTTGTAGAAAAAGCAATGATAATGATGAAGATTATTATGTTCTATGTGGCAGGTTTCCGTAGAGATGGGAGGCGATAGTCACAAATTTTTATATGAAGAAAAATTAAAATGACAGCTCCCTTAATAAATCTACCACCGTTAATCTATAATCAAGAATATACTATCGTGTTTAAAATAAATGGAACATTGTATGATTTTCAAAATTATATAAACGTTAGATTAATCGAATTGGATGTTTGTTTATGTCAGCAGTCGTGTATATGTCGCTTTCCCTCTGTACAAACGGTGACATATGTTTGTTTGTTTTTTTCGATCGAAATATATTTATCTTTAGCATGTTATTAGATACATTTGTGCCTTTTTTATCGCCTTACATAAAGTTGCTTAAAACCTCGTTCGTTGGAGATCCATTTAAAAAATAAGGATTTCTTTTTCTGAAAATGTTCGCCTTTGTAATGGCCAGTGCTGAAGTTAAACGAGGAATTGTCTTACACATGTTCGGATGTTTCATGTTTCTGTTTTTGTCTACATTTTCCCGACCATCACCAATATTATCGACGGGGTTTAAAAAGATAACAACGAAAAAGGTAAGCGTTTCTAACAGGAAATCTTATTTAAATCTTTAATTCGCGGTTAAATAGGGATTGTCTTACAGAGATTCGGATGTTTGATGTTTCTGTTTTTTTGTACACCTGTTCCGGGCATCAACAACATCATGGCAGAGTTTTTAAAAAGGCCAGAAGAAAAAGTAAGCGTTTCTTAACTGAAATTATTATTTATATCTTAAATTCACGGTTAAACGAGGAATTGACTCACACATGTTCGGATATTTTATGTTTCTGTTTTTGTGTACATTTTTCCGGCCATCAGCAACATCGTCGGGGAACTTAAAAAAATAGCAGACGAAAATTAAGCGTTATCAACTGAATATATAATTCAAACCTTAATCTCACGGTAAAACGAGGGCTTTTCTTAAAAATGCTCGGATGTTTCGTTTCTGTTTTACCGTAGAGTTGCCTTAGCTATCAGCAACATCATCGGAGGAGTTTTAAAAAATAGCAGACGATTAAAGTAAGCGTTGCTTACTGAATTTCTCATTTAAACTGTAAATTAACGGTTAAACGAGGAATCCTCTTACACATGTTCGGATGTTTCATGTTTCGGTTTTTTTATTTTACTGATCCCGACCATCAGCAACATCATCGGCAGAGTTTTTTTTTTAAATACAAGCCCAAAAAGTAACCGTTTTTAACTAAAATTATTATTTAAACACTGCCTTCACGGTTATACGAGGAATTGTCTTACACATGTCCGGATGTTTCATGTTTCTGTTTTTGCATACATTTTTCCGGGCATTAGCAACATCATCGGCGGAGTTTATAAAGTAGTAGACAAAAAAGGTAAGCGTTTCTAAGAGAAATTGTAATGTAAACCTTAAATTCACGGTTAAACAAGGACTTCCTTACACATGCTCGGATTTTTCATGTTTCTGTTTTTGTGTAAACCTTTCCCGACCATCAGCAACATCATCGGCAGAGTTTTACAAAAATAGAAGACAAAAAAGTTTACTTATATTCACTGTTAAACGAGTAATTTTCTCACAAATTTTAGAATGCTTCATTTTTGTGTTTTTGGTTAGATTTTCCCACACTTGCTCTGATTGCTTAAACATTTGTTTGTGTGTATATTTCCGTAGTTGCTTGCGCAGCAAGAAGAGGAAGAAGAGGAAGAAGAGGAATAGAAAAATAGAAATAATAAGAACAATACTTTATAAAAAGGAAACAATACCAAGTATTGTTCTTGCAGCATAGTTAGATACCGCACATAGGTGCATCTTGAAAGACTTTGAAATCATGTATTTCATATAAAATGACTTAACGATTGTTTTTCTCCGGAGGGGGAAAATACTTGTAATAATTATAAAAATGATGATGGCGGTGATCATTATAATAATCATTCAGCTATAAATGAAATAATTAAACGATATAGGGGGCAGTATATCTAAGGATAGTAAGTATCTGATTCCAAACAACAGCAATTCTAAATAACCGTTTAACATCTGGCGGTGTTTAATTGTCTTTCATGGTCAAAACTTCGTCTTTAACACAAGTTAACATTTGTGAGATTGTAGCTCAATAAAAATACAAAGGACGGCGAAATTTAAACAAGCCATTCCATGACATGGAAGGAGATGTGTCCTCCAGCATGGAGAAATAAAGATAAATAACAGTCACCGTGGAAATATGAGTGGGAAGAACAATCAAACTGAGAACGACGTAAATGAGAATACAATATCAGCATCAAGTGTAGGACGCATGTCCGGTAGGGGAAATACCAATGCTTTCCCGGTCATCATCAATAGAATTCCTCGAAGCACTACCGCTAGAACAAATTGGACTGAAGCCTTAAATAAAATCGTAATAACGTGTTATCTGAAGAATGGTGCTCCTAATAGGTGATACATAAAAAAAACTGAACCATATATAGAATGAACTAGGCCTGTCTAAAGAATAGAGGAAAAACATGTAGGACACACCCGGATAAAAAAAAAACACGGATTGCTTTCTGACCTTGAAATTGAAGATCTGAAAAGAGAAATTAAGAAAGAGGGGATGCATATCAATAAACATGATGCGGTTGATGAAATGATGAAGGAAAAAACAACTAGTGAAAATGAAAATTAAAATGAAAATACTCGACCTTTCAACAATCAACCCCCTTACAAAGAAACAATTGAACTTATGATTGAACACGGGGACGACGAAAAAGGTATTGATATATTCAAATTATAAGATTAGAATGTACTGCAATTCAGAGCAACAACCGAATCCCCGATCATTGAATCGGAGAAGATTACAATCTATAACTACCAAGGTGAATGAATAACTGCCATTTTTCCAGTAAATAATTTAAATGCATTAACATCATAGACGCTGCTGCTAATACTCTATCAATGCTGCTTTGAGTGGGAAAACTTAAGAAAAGAAGAGAGGAAGGACCTCCCTTGACAGAAACGACTTTATGGGCAAATAAAGCCACTTCGAAAGGACCTCAGAGGAACATAAGCTGCCGTAGAAGGCAACCTCAAAAGTAAGAGTGGATGCGATAGTTTCAATCAAAAGTTGAACCTACAACACAAACGTTTTCAGTGTGTAATTGAAGAACTGAAGTAGTGTATCACAGCTAAAACTGCTTAAGTTAAACGCACCATCGACTTATTTAAGCAATATCGGCAGAATAGATTGTTGGAGAATAAGTAAACAATTCTTTTTAATCAACTAGAAAGAAGTAAAGGAAGGAAAGAAGGGCATTGCTCTAAATGTTGATGATACACTGGTATTCTGGAATGGCAGCTGGGAAAAGGGAGAACACCTCCAGGAAGATGCGGAATAGATAAAAGACATTGAAGGAGAGGTGTCCTCCAGAATGGAGCAACGCAGATAAATAACAGTCACCGTGAAAATGCTGAGTTCGAAGGCTAAAAAGCTTTCAAATTAGAAAGCGCCTTGACCTGATTGAGTTCAGAGAGACTAGTTTAAAAACTTCCCAGCTCTTTACCCGCTTCTGGCAACAATATTAAACGACTGTTCGGTGACGGGAAACGTTGCTTGTTGGCTGACAAAAGGAACTACAACCCTTATTATGAAGCATAAGAGAAATGGTATAAAGTTATAAATTTAGACTAATCACTTGCTTCTCAGATATGTGGAAACTTTTCACTAGCATACTGTCTGGAAGTATCTATGATCATTTGGACCAAAACAATTTGCTGCTTGAAGAACTGAAAGGCAGCCGAAAAATCACGAGGCACAAAGGATAAGGTTCTGATTGATAAAATGATTCTAGGAAATTGCAAAAGGAGATCTACCAACCTGGCCATGGATTTGGTAGACTATGAGAAAACATTCGAAATTGTTCAACATTCATGGATAGTCATGTTTTTAGACATTTTTGTAATAGCCTCTTACATCCGAGCATCTATAGCAAATAGCAGGAAGAATGCGAAACAAATTTAAGTTCAGGAAATGTTGTATTAGGACATTTCAAAATTAAGAGAGAGAACTTCCAAGGTGATAATCTGTCCCCTCTGCTTTTTGTAATTAGCTTGATTCACTTGACATTTCATCTAAGGAACGTAAGATCAGGATATGAAATCGGAACAAGGACTTCCTACAACCAACTATCTACTATTTATGGCTTAAAGCTTCTGGAAAGAATGAGACTCTACTTGATACCTTGATGAATACAATCAGTTTGATTAGCAATGACATAAGAATTGAAGTTTGAATATCCCATTGTGCTATTCTTGTGATGAAAAGAGGAAAAGTCACCTCAGATGGCCTTGCATTTCCAACAACAGATCTGATAAAGAGTATTGACACCAACAGAGGTTAAGAGAATTTAGGAATATTGGAAGCGGACGGGATAAAGGACATAACTTATTTTTTGGGTATTATTATTATTATTATTATTATTATTATTATTATTATTATTATTATTATTATTATTATTTACTCTCTAGTAGTAAGGCAAACGATAATCAAAGGTGGCTCTAGAGTTTGAGTGACGACAAGTCTCTCTAGATTTCCAGTACTCTCCAACATATTTAGTAACCTTTGCAAAAACATTACCTGATCGCAATAGCTGCTTAACATTGATACTCGTTGGTCATCACCACTATTTAGATGACGATAACCCACCTTGTCTTATTCATCTTCGAGCGGAGGTCTGTTTACTGCCTTCTCCCTTCGATCTTTCCATCCTCCCTGACCATAATTTATTTGGTGGGATGCCAGTTTATGGTGATACACACTAAAATGGGCAGTATCTTACAGTTATATCGTTGACCAGTTTCGAATATTTGCCATGATTCTCCGTCTCCTTGGTATTTGCACTGTTGTATGTTAGAACGGCAACATCTAAAATGTGACAGAAATTCGCCCTCTAATTTACTATTATTATATCCAGTCTTCTTGCTTGGATGGGTTTTTTTCCATTTGCATGACCATACCCTCTAGAATATTCGGATATTCATTTTCCAGTACTGTTGTATGTTTTTTTTTTACCATTTTTTCTGTGGAGTTAGTATACAATCATCTGAATATTTGACAGTGTACTGTCTTCTCTATTTTGTGTGTCAATTATGCTTTTTGGGCTAGTTTGCTGCAATCAGTCATGTGATTAATTATTTCGTCTCATTGTCCGCAGTGTCTGCATTTACTGCCGTCTTGTTTTGTCGATTCTTGCTCTTATGCGCTTGGTTAAAATCGCGTTCTCTTGTGCGGATTTTATTATAGGCTGAGTTTCCGTATTTAGTAGCCATTCTTGTAATATTTCCCGGTGATTCCCCCAGGCACATCGTTTGTAATCGTTGTGGATCGTCTGTGTAGATGTTTGTCTTCATATTCTTCTTTCCTACTCATATTGCCCGCCTCCTTTTGTATTTTGTTTGTATAGTTACTTTGTCTTTCCGAAGTAAATATGCATTAATTGTTCTGTGTTATGATTTTTTTAAATATTCTTTCTTGTGCTTGCTTTGGATTTATTTTATAATTTCTTTATTAAGGAATATTGGACGCTTATGTAGAAATGTGACGTAATAATCGAACAAATGAGTCAAACATTTAAAAAAAAATATGCTCACAGATTTAACCACTAACGCACATTTATGGATTATTTCATTAGAAAACAATTTGGAATATCCATACATTTTTTAAAAGATATTGACAAACAATTGTTTCGGATGTAGTTCTAAACGTAAGTAAATTACATTAAAAGTATCTTGAATTTTGTAAGAATTTCGAGATATTATTTGGACTCTGTGTGTTATCGTCTCATTTTTGTAAGTCTCGCGCCATTAGATAAGGTAAGTTTTTATGTTTTAAATAGCGTTGCTCAGTTGAATGATGAGTAGCGCGCTCTAACTTTGCATATAACATTCCTAGTTATATGAATCAATATTAGATAAATTATAGCAATAAATTATGATATACTGTCGTGTTGCAATATTTTGGACGTATAATGGGGTAGCTATTTATTTGGTGTCAACCACACCAACATGTTTTAAAAGGCCGGAAGGTGGAAATAGGCAAGCCCCCCCCTAAAGGAGGGGCACTCTCGCCTCATGAAAAATTGCATAGGTAACCCCGTCGGTATTCCCCGGTAGGGGCGCCTAAGGCGACAACCAATTTACTTGCCCCGCCGGAAAGCCCGGTGGCAAGCCCTGGGAGAGTGGATTCCTAAGTAGTACCTAGACAGTGTATCTCAAACCGACAGGTGCTGGGCCGGTTCCCGGCCACTCACCTGTCGGGCTGAGTTTCAAGAACGGATCATTGACGAGTACGACTACCCTGTCTCCCTGCAGCCGAAGCCGCTAGGAGACACATCCAATCACACTGGAAGTATAATGGGGTATATATTTAAATACTGCCCACATCAGAATTATGTGGCACAAGGCCGGAAAGTGGCAACCCCGCAGGCTCCTCTAAAGAAAGGGCACTCCTGCAATTTTTAAAATTGCCTGAGTAACCCCGTCGGCATTCCCCGGCCGGGGCGCCTTAGGCATCAAGCAATAAACTTGCCCCACCGGAAAGCCCGGTGGCAAGGTCTGGGAGGGTGGACCTCCTAGGTATTACCCAGGCGGTGTACTTCAGTCCAACAGGTGATGGGCCGGTTCCCGCCCCCTCCACTGTTCAGTTGAGTGTCAAGTGACGAATCCTTGACTTGTACTACCCTGTCTCCATGCAGCCGAAGCCGCTAGAATACCTTCCCCATTAGGCGAAGTATAATGGAGTATGATCCCACACGGTCGGGCGATTCTATTTATAAACGATGCTGCTAGGAACTGACGAATCAAATTAATTCACGTTCTTCTACCAACCAATTGCTCCATAAATATTAACCCTTTTCTGGAGCAATTTCGCATGTTTTTTTTCCGTCTCGACAGGGTAAGAATATTTTGCTCTGTGGAAATGTCTACTGCAAACCAGTCACCTCTCAGGACTTGTGTTTAACAACGAACCATCGGAAACTGTTCTTAACTAAACATGGCTTACAATTCTAGATGTCGAGAGAGATTATAGACATATTGGATTATACATATACTTGTCTCTGCCGAATGTATATGGAATCATTTGCTGAAAAATATTTCTTATATCATTTTAGGGTGGACTACCTATACACACCATGTAAGGACAATAGAAATATAACCATTGCTTATGCAGTTAAAAGATAGTCAATGGTCTCATGTGAAGATTGGGAACGCACAAAGATTATTACATGCTCTAAATTGGTAAAATGCCTTATATGTTCTTTCAATCTGATATTTTTGTCTAGATTAGTACACACCATGTTTTTGTGCTGATCTTTAATTAAAATTGCAGATCTTTATTTAACAGCAATATTTATTTTCTAAACTCTTTAAAAATATTTATAATCGATAACACAAGATTAAGTAATTACGTACTGTAAACAAAGATTGCGACCATATTTCTATCAGACATGTTTTAATGACCGTTGTGTATTTTAGTCAAAAATATGGTATGGCAAATATAAATTCTTACTAGTAATACTACTATTAACAATAGAAATCAATGTAATACCATCAACGCTCTAAAATATGTATCAATATATTTGAAGTTTTAATAATTTCATTCCCATTAGAATAATTATTAAACTTTATTATTCAATATGGACTTAATATAGGCCTATATCTGCATTCTATTTAAGTAATTTGAAATCGATTTCTTTCGAATCTTTAGAAAACACCATAGAAATTAAGAAATGTTATTTTGATAACAATTCTCTCCTCGCTCTACAATCATCAGTTGAATAGAGTGACCATTACATTTATTATTACAGACGGGTTTAATAATAAGTATATATATACACAGATGAGCAAATAAAAATGGGCCAAGGTTGAAAGAAGGAAGGAAACAATTTTTCAATTTCTTTATGAAGTTTTGTTAATTTAAATAAAAAATTATATTTTACATATCATTGTTATCATAGCATATAATAACAAGAGGAAAATCGATCCTAAAAATAGTAAGACCGCATCTTGGCGAGGATTTAAAAAAACCGAATTGCAGGGTTTAAGCAGTCGAAAATGATTTACACGCAGATTTTTGATATTTTAAGGAATGATAATGTAAAAACATCTCTTTCTATTGTCAAGCAAATTGGTCGAAGATACGAAGTCGAACGCTTGGTAAAAGGGAAATTTGGATCTTGTCGCCCTAGAGCATCCACTTTGGAGGACGACCAGGGGCTTAAATTGACTGTTTTGAAAGATTGAAAGAAACTTATGTTCAGCAGAGCAAAGAATTCAAAACAGGGGCTGGAAATTCTGTTTCTAGATATACAATATCAAGACGAATGAAATAAATTAAATTTTCTTCGAAAAGGTGTGAAAAGAAGCCATTTTTATCGAAGAAGAACATCAATGATAGAAAGAGATGTTGTCGTGTTATTGCGAGAATGATACACACTTGTTCCGGAATGTTTTTTTGGTCAGATCAATTAATATGTTGTCTTGTTTGTAATGATCGCGATGCTTCCCAACGAGGCAAGCGAAGCAGTTGAGAATGATTTTCGCTAAGTTGCATAAAAAGAGAGTTATATACAGTAATGGAGGGATAATGATATGGGGAACTTTTACTGCAGAAGGAGTTGGGAACTTATTACATGTTACAAGTCAATCAATGCAAAGGGATACATTCGAATATTAGAAACATGACTGCTAGTAAGTACCCAGGAGCTGAGAATCTTCTAGAACATTATTTTTTCAACATAATAATGCCCCTGCACACACTGCTAATGTCACAAAAAATGGTTTTCTAATAATGTGATATTTTGGCGAGATCAAAGCTCCGATGTAAACCCTATCTAGCACATTTTGTTAATAATATCTCATATATTGGCTCGAAGAACCTTTTCCAATAATGTCAAACTGTGGGAAGCTGTGCAAAGCGAATGAAATAACATCTCTTCGCAGTGTTCCATTTTGGTTGAGTACATATCTAAAGAGATTGATGATTTAAAGAAATCAAAAGGGAATACGATTCCATCTGAAGTATTTATTAAAGTAAATGTCCGTTCTCTGTAATTAGTATCGTTTAAGTGTCCTTGTTTAATTTTCTATTGTTCAATGTAGCTTTTTGTGCAATAAAATATATAAAATTTGATTGCCCCATTTTTTGTTTTTGCTCAAGAGTGTACATTACGTGTGAACTTATTTACGAGATAATTTTTTTTACCAATTTCAGAAACTTACCGATGGTTTCGTATCAAAATCCTCGGAAACGTTTGCAATGCTGAGCTGAGCGTACTGTAACATTTTCTTACTGTCCCGCTCAACTTGCCATCGCAATTGCTGAATCCACGGTATTTGAGTGGTGTCAAATTATTAACCAGGCGGTTTTACTAGGCAATAAAATGGGTCATAAAGGTGGTTTGAGTAGTTTTGAAAAGAGTACGGTTATAGAAAAACCAGCAAAAGGAAACACTCCCCTCGCAATATCGAAAATGGTAGGAAGGTACTATCTAACTGTGAATAACTTTGTCAAGGACTCTACAAAGTTACGTGAAGGGGGTGATAAAGGTATATGTAAAGTTGTTTCACGCCGTTCCATACTCCTAATAAAACGTGAAGTTGTTAAGTACCATGGGCAGACAAGTAGAGTGGTCTTTGAACAAAACGGATCAACGAATGTTTTAAAAAGTACTCGATATCACCTTTTGAAAGAAGTGGCAAAGTATTTCAAGTCTCTGACAAAATCTCCATTAAAATAACATCACATACAAAACCGATTGCAACTTTTTCTTTACGGATGAAGTGCGTGTCAATCATGATGGTCCAGTGGCTGGAGCAAGGTATGGGTCCTAGATGGACGATATCATCATCGGCGTTTAAGGCGCCAACAAGGTAGTGGTAGAACAATAGTTTGGGCTGGGATTATCAGAGGTCCTTTAGTTGGCCCATGAAGTACCAGGGTGTATAAACATGACGTCAAATGCTTACATAGCTTTTCTGGAGGAGCACTTTGTACCATGGTTGGAGCAGCAAAGGTAGCCGTTATGAAGAACCATTATTTTTATGCAGGATGATACCCCCTCGCATGCAGCAAACAAAAGTAGCGAGCATTTGCAACACCTGGGGTTTTCTGGGCTACGTAAAATGGAGTGGACTGCGAATAAAACAGAGTTGAACCCAATTAGAAACCCTTGGAGTATCATGAAGCAACGACTTTATGAAAGTTAACGCCATTTTAGGAGCAAATAGGTGCTGTTAAACGTTCTCCAATAGCAATTGCGAGGAATAACTGTTGACGAAATCTGAAATTTGACTAATTCTGTTGTGCAACGCCTTTTAAAAGTCACTCATAAAAAATAGCATATCACCTACTAATTATGTCAAGGTAGAAATTGCTATGTAGTTATGGTTGTCTAAGCATTTTTCCTAGTTCATTTAATGTTTGAAATTAATTTCAATAAAGAAGATATGGGTAGATATTCCTATCTTCTGCCAGAGTGTCGCTAATACTGCTTTAAATGCTTTTGTTTTCTGACTAGGGTAGCTACATAGTATTGCAAGCACTTTCTCAACATTCATGAATTCTTATTCACTCCTTCCTTAAATATCCAAAACATGTAAATTCGTTAATAATTTGATAGGCAGTATATATATATATATATATATATATATATAGAGAGAGAGAGAGAGAGAGAGAGAGATAGAGAGAGAGAGAGAGAGAGAGAGAGAGAGTGCTTGACCCTGAATTATAAAACGCAAATTCCATGAAAACGTTTCTCTTTTCTTTAATCGTCTGATTATAGAATATTGTACCCTGCGGCAGCAGGAACGTTTACAAGTCAAATATAAACAAACACTTGTTCAACCGTTGTATAATATATTCAATGATCTCTCAATTGTACCGTCTAAGCTATTTACGATGGTGTATAACAAACTTCAGGCAGGTTTTACGCGTTCATAGAAAGCGACCCTCATGAAAAATAAAACATTTCATATTGATGTAGGTAAATATACCGCGTAAATAATGTAAAATATCTCACCATCATTACACAAACTTAATAGATTCTTTGTATGATTTAAATATATAATGCATTTATATAATTATATATATATATATATATATATATATATATATGCGTGTGTATATATATGTGTGTGGGGGTTTGCGTTTGTTTGTGTGTATGTGTATATATGTGTGTGCAATGTATATGTTCATTCCTTATTATTTATAATAACAAGCAATAACTTTTCTGTGTTTATTATTTTTTTTATAAATATGCTATGACGTCGTTGACTTATAATGCGCTTTAACTAATATGAGACTACTAATGGCTACCTCGTTTGATTATTTACTAAAATAAAATCGCTTCTATCATGTGTGAATATTGAATGCCTCAATACTAATTAAGCATCTAATATCAAAGCGACTTAATTAGCGCGTTCAAATGTGTTCTTGGAGTATTTTTCTCTACCCCCCCCAGAAAAAAATATTCTCACATTGGAAGCATACACCTTAGTATTTCACTGATAAACTAGTTGTCATCGCATTGTCTTACATGCGATTACATTGTAATTATATATATATATGTATATATATATATATACATATATATGTGTGTGCGTGTGTGTGTGTGTGAGTGTGTGTGTGTATCTATAATACAGAAGTGAATATTTGTGTGTGTCTGGTAACGAATAGTCTCCTATATGGTTGACTATTAGAAATCTGATCACATATAATGATGGAAGATGTATCGAGACACAGGAATTGGTATGTTTGATCTGCCATAATAATGATCCATAAAAATGGTGGAGTCTGCGTGCGCACCTGGTCACAATGTATAGTAATACAAAAATTAAAAATAAAAAAGGTTTACAATGCTTGTTGATGTAGATGTACATAATAATACTTTGATAATTATGTTTTAACTAAAATAGGGACGATATAATAAAATTGTGGGGGATGCGTTCCCGCCTGACCTCCATAGAATAGAAAGAGGCACACATTTAAAAAAAAAAAAAAAACTTTTTCATATCTATCTGCGTAAGTATACTTTGATAAGTATGTTTCAATTTGAAGTAACATGGAAAAATAAAATTATGAGGTGTTGGTTGCGCCTGACTCCCATAGAATGGAAATATGTCACAAAGTTTAACAAGGTTTTTTTTTAATAAAGATCAACAGAATCTTGTGATAAGGTTTCAGTTTGAACATGTGTTGTATAAAAGATTATGGGGTTTATCTATTTTATTTTTACTTTCATCATATTTTGCTTTGGTTTTGATACCCCCAGATTCCAAGCTATCTCTTTAGAACCTGTCCTTTTCATAACCTATCATACTTTATTAAATCGGATTCAATTTTCTGTAGGCTGTTTTTGAACCCAGTCAACGGCGGGTACTTTTGCTTGTATATATATATATATATATATATATATATATATATATATATATATATATAATGGGAAAATAAGTTTAAGTATGCTTATATTAATACGATCTTCAAAGAAATGTTTCATATCAAGATATATCATTGATATATTGGCGGGGTTATATTATTGCTAATGATGATTTACATATATTTATTGTTTATAAAATACAAATTTAAATTTAATTTTAAACAAGCATTTCAGCCCGGCGTTGATCGAGGGTTTGGAGGTGTATATTGAGCAAAAAAAAAAAAGTGGTAGTAGGAAGGCAGGCTCGAAGCCGTACCGCAACGGAGGAAAAGAACGGGGGAAACACCTGACGTATTTGCTTTTACGACCACACCCAAACCGGAAGTGACGTAGGCTAAAATAAAGGCTATACAATCGAAAGGAGAGGATGACTTTCGAAAATATCGCCGAAAAAAGCGACGCACACTGTAGAAAATGACCAGATAAAGATATTAATGAGTTTAGCCTATTTTTCGATTTTTGTCGTCTGAAAGGTCGAACTTCAAAATGATACTGATCTTGTATAATTCGTCGCCTATGGCGAAAGTTTTAGGCAGACATGCAAGCATACATACATACATCCATTTATATATTGATAACTAATAATGTTCGACTCAAACCGATTAAAAAGCTTGCCCTATCTCTGAATACACTTTATGTCAAAATGTTTTGACCATAAATTGACTGAGTAATTTGGTGGATACCGCAGAGGTCCAATTTGTTTAACCCTGACTCCTAACATGTTTTCGATATTTTTCCCGATTTCAATACTAATTACCGATTCTGGACTAAATGCCCGATTCTGATACAATTACTGATTCCGATTCCGATTCTTTACAAATTTCTAAATATTTTAATATACGATTGCTATTTTCCCCAGTTCCCTAAAAACACCTGTGAAATGTGCTGATATTTACTTAACCGTAAAAATACACTTGTAGGGGTTGGTTTCTCCATTTTAATTTTGCTGGTAGTTTAAACTCAATAAATATTAACTATTTTATCGTTATTATCCGCAATGAAAGGTGTTGATTTAAACAAAATCAAATGAGAAAGACAATTTTAAAAAATAGTTGTAGCATCGGACAATAGGCACACATTTTTCCATATTCCGATAACTTCAAATGTTCATTTATTTCCGATTCCCGATTAATGGTTTAAACACCAATACTTATTCATATATATATATATATATATATATATATATATATATATATATATATATATATATATATATATATATATATATATATTAAATTGTAATTCAATGAATTTCAAAAAAATTGAATTACAATTTAATTTATTTGCTCTATCTTGCATATCGAACAATTCTTGTTTAGATGGGATAACTTATAGAATATTACTGCCAGTAATATTTTGTAAACCTACAATCTCACATTTACATAACCACTGATTGTTAAATACAAACTATTTCGAAGTATATATATATATATATATATATATATATATATATATATATGTGTGTGTGGGTGGGTGTGTGTACTATTAATAATATACGTACATTATGTGAATTGTATACGTAAATAATATGTATACACAGAGGTATATATATATAAATGTACATATATATTATATATAACTGTATGGAAACTAATTACACACACACCCACACACACCCACATATATATATATATGTATATATATATATATATATATATATATAAATGTAACACTTAGTTCGTTCGTAATTAATAGTCACTATAGAAGGACTTCTTTGACATTTTAGTATAATATGTTTACTGTGCTCATGCGTGTTTCTATATATCTCTTTTTAATTATAATATTATACTTAATTATTCTAAAGTAAATAGGTGGGATTCTTTGTACGGGTGGGCCATTTTTTATTTGGGGGAAATCATTTTACACCGCGTGACATCACTTAACGGAACTTTTATATACTAAACTGACATTTTTCGTTTAAAAATTGAATTATTTCTCTTTCGTTAATATATATTTCTTAAAATATTTCAGGGTTTTTACTTTTAATATTTCGTGTGTGACAAGTCGTTGCAAGTACAATTGTTGAATGCTATTCTTTTGATTATATTTGTTTTGGAGAAGCACAATTAAAAAATATTAAAACGGAGCGAAATTGTTACAACAACCGTAAACAAGCGCATACTTCGCAAGTTTTATCATAAGTTAACGAGCAACTCCTAAAATCTTGTAGCTGATTGTAAAATCTGCTAAAATATTTGACATATATATATATATATATATATATATACATACATATGTATGCATATACATATATATATACATATATACGCATATATATATATGCATATATATATATATATATATATTAATTTTATTTATAAAAAACAATGATGGCTACATATGTGGGTGATTACAGAAACATGTATGCACATATGTAGCCAATGATGTTTGTATAAATAAAATTCACTCACTGAGGACTATTTTGGTAGACACATGTTGTTTCATTGAATGTACTTCTAGGAAACTAAACTCTACTGGCTATATATATATATATATATATATATATATATATATATATATATATATATATATATATGTAACCTCTCCCTAACATACTGACAAAAATTTGGTTCCGTCCTTCCCTTGAGTGTTCTAATAAAAAAAGTTCGATTTACTAGGATTTTTATTAGAAGCTGAGCTAAATTATATAATTGTTTAATTTTTTGCATTTTTGTTAAATTTGTTAGTTTGCTAAAAGCCCACACAAAAAATTGAACAAAAGACAATTCAACAGAATGGTACTCATGCAGAATTTACCCCCCACACACCCACACAGGATTCCAATTAGTTTAGGGTTCGACCGGCCATCATCGCCGGATTCAGCCGAGCGTTGTCCAAATATTGAAACACTAAATCAATATTTTATTTATTAATTTTGCATAATTGCTTACTGATTGGTGTATTTTTTTGTTTATTTTCTTAACATCTGTTAAAAAAAATCGGTATTTTTTTAGATAGCATCCACCTCTGCAATTTTCTTTTAAATGACAACGTTTAAATGTTTCCGACTATGCTAACTACGAAAATTGCATTGGAATTTTGCAGAAATAATTAGTTATCGAAATATAAAAAGTTGTATTATGCATAGTATTTTTAGGCGGCTACTTTTTATACGCGCATGCAATGTCAGTCAGAGATGAGTAGATTTGTTTATGGCGTGCCCGCGCGTAAAATTGCGGCCAAGAATACAATGCATGATACACATTTTTATATTTCGATAACTACTCATGCAAAATTTAAATGCGTAGTCGAAAACCTTTAAAAGTCATCATTTAATAGAACATTGGTGAGGTGGACCTAATCTGAAATTTACCGAAATATTTTTTTTATTTAAAAAAAAAAGCTGTGTTTGCAAAATGTCGGCGTGCGTTAATACCGCCATGTTTTTTTACATAATAAAAGAATAAAATTATACAATTTTTCAATTTTTAAACTTAAAAAATCTATCAACATTTTTCAATTGGTTCAATTTTTACGATATTTTCAGGGTCAATGTGAAATGTTAGTTCTTTCTAATAAACCAAATATAATATTTTAGACAGACGTTTTTTTTTCAACTTCACACGCCCATTTTGAAATTTATATTAAAAGTTCAATAATTTATTTTCTACGTGTACAGCTTGTGAATACATTAAAAACATGGAAATATCGAAAAAAGTTTAAATTTTATGTATAAGTTATGAAACGCAGTTCTCCGAACAAAAAATCACTTAATTTCATCAAGTAGTTTTTTGTTGTTTATTTTTTTACAGCGGAAAAACACGTTTTTATGATAGTGTGTTGAACGCAGCAATTTTAAATTTAAAATAAAACTGTTTGACTTTTAGAAATACCAAAGGGAGATAACTCCAGTTAAAGCGCTGACATACCTCCCCATCTTTAATACTAGCTTTTCTCTGCAAAAAGAAACATTTTGCTCGATATCAAAACACATTGTTTTTTCGCTGTATAAAACAATACTTGATGAAATCAAGTGAAATACTTTTCGGAGACCTTCGTTCTATAACGGATACATACAATTTAAACTATTTTCAATATTTTCATTTTTAAAATGTATTTACTAAACTGTACAAGTACATTTAAATTTAAAACGAAAAAAAGAACCGAGTTGTTTAAATTTACCTGTAAATTCCAAAATGTAAAACTTAAAAAAAAAAAGCATGTTAATGTTTTTTCAATGAAAGTCCATGTTATGTTAATATCGTCAATAAATAGCAGACGCTGACGGCAATGTTTTTCTATATCATTGAATGTTTTCTTTTTTAGATATTTAAGACATATTGATGAAGAAGTATTAAAATATATCAATCAAAACTCGTGTATTTCGTGATTTTTAAAAAAAATCGATGAAGCGGATGTTTTGTTCTAGGGAAAAATACCTATAAGACAATGTGCGTTTCTTTTTTAACTACGAAGGATGAAAAATACTAATTTTGGTTAACACACGCAATAAAAAAGAGACATTATTTATGCCCTTGAACGAAACCATACTTCATAAATTTCATTTTAGCAGAAGCAGCAGCTATTTATTGCTTCGCGCAAAACACGTTACAAAAATGCGATTTTCTAGAACCCTCGTTTTAAAAAATCCTTTTATTGAAAAAGTAGATGGAATTTAAAATATAAATATGGACAAATTCTTAACAATGAATAACGGAACTACTCATTTAATAGTATTTTTAGGTAAGTGATTTTTTGACATTTATATATATATATATATATATATACATATATTTATAAGCAAGTCAAAATATGTTCATTTTCTGTATATATTTTAAAGAAAACCGTTTTAAAGAAATAAATTTTGCATTATTTGCTATTACGCGTGTTATTTTTTAAAGATTTGATCTTTGCTTCTGTAATTAAAAATTCTGTTTGAATTATATTTTTAGGTAGTTATAAGCTTAAAAAGGTAAGTTTAATTATTAAGTTTCTGGTCATAATTTTTAATTGCCACTTTCTGGTACCCCTATAAAACGCTCCCAAATACATTGGCATTAATTTTGTTTCGTCCTTCCTTTCTGTGTTTCCAATCCGGGGGATTGATTTACTAGGATTTGTATTAGAAGCTGGGCACTTATTATAATTATTTAATGATTTTTATTTTAATTTTGTGTAAAATTTGTTAGTTTGCTAGTGCTAAAAGGCCACACAAAAAATTGAACAAAGGAAAATTAAAAAGAATGGTACCCATGGAGAATTTACACACCCGCAGGCAATTAGTTTGGGGTTGTACCGGTAATCACCGGATTCAGCCGAGCGTTGTTCAACTGTTGAAACACTAAATCAACATTTTATTTATTCTCTTGCATAATTAATTAATGATGGTAGTATTTTCTGTTTATTTTCATAACACCTATTGACAAAAAATTGCACATTCTCTGGGAAAAAATCTAACTTTCCTCTACTTTCACCTAACTAATTACATTGTTCATATAAAGCGTTGTTTTTATAATAAAAATCATGTTTCCAAAGAAAATGTTTACTGCCAACTTTCTTTACAAAAAAAATGCTAGTTTTCCTGAAAAAAAAAAAACTAAAAATGTATGGTAAATAATTAACCTTTTCTCGGGAACAAAACACCTTTTATTGATAAAAAATTGCCAAAATAATAAAATAAATAAACAATACAAAATGCAATTTTTTTATGAATGTGTTCCATTTTAACAAAATGAGCCACACCAACGCGTGACCGGGTACAGCTAATATATCTATCTCTAATACACCACACTGAACAATACCAACCCTACTTAACCTCGAAACCAACAACACTAGGAGACACCTAGAACCATAGTATATGTCTGTTCCTACACCTCGCTCCCTCCTCAGTCAGTGGAGGAGAAGCCCCTCATGACTGAAACGACTATCATCCCTAATATCATCCCCCTCCCATACCTATACCCCCTCCAATGCCCCCCTCTGGGGAACAAAAGGTGCAATTTAGATCTTTTTTTTATTTTGAATGTTGTGCTGGGTTTTTGAATGTGTACGTGTTACCTTATATTATTATGTCACATACTCCACATCGCGGTTGGTTGCATTTTGTCACCCTTTTTGTAGTGTGTGAGACAAGTGTTGAGGAAGTTAGGATGTGTTTTAATTTTTTGGTTGGCGTTTGCTTTTTATTATTTTTGTTGCTTAAAGTATGTTGTTTAGTTTGTCGTTCTGATTGAGGAGGATAAGGTGTTTTGGTATCTGTGTGAATACTTTTTGGTTCTTTGTGTTGTGTGTAGAGACGCATGCTAAAATTTGTTTTTTGTTGTGTTCTTTTGGGGTTCTAAGTTGGTGTATTGGAATTTTTTCAGCCAGTTCAATACCTTTCTGGAGTAGTGGAAGTTTGTATCATCTTTTCCGCAGTGGTATTTGTAGTTCATTCAGTCTAATTGAACGGAGGTGTCTGTCTGTTACTATGGTGCAGACTCTACGTGCTAGGGAGTAGGACATTGATTTTAGACAGTTTTTAGGATGGTGGGTTTTGAAGTGGAGGTATTGTTGAGTGTCTGTGGGTTTGTGATAGATGTCTGTGATTATGTTGTTGTTTTTGATTGTTACTAGAATGTCTACGAAAGGTAGTTCTGTGGGGCTTTGTTCTAGTGTGAAGTTCATTTTGGAGTGTAGATTTTGTAGCAAAGTGTGGAGTTCTTTGATATCCCCCCATGAGGTTGTCCAGAGGATAAAGCACTCCTCTATGTATCTTTGCCAAGTTCTTCTGAAGAGTGTTTTTTTGTATTGTGCCCGTACTTTTGCTCTATCCTTTCATAAAGGATATCTTCTAGGAAGGCGAGTTTAAGGGTGGCATATGTCGGTGCAATTTTAGTACCCATTGCTGTGCCCAGTATTTGGATGTAGTTGTCTTTACTGAATTGGAACGAGTATTCAGGATAATGTCGATGATATCAATCGCAAATTGTTTATTGAATCTTGGATGTAAAGTCTGTATATGTTTGCCAATACAATATGCGATAGATTCTTTTCCTAGATTGTGTGGGATATTGCTATATAGGCTGCTTACATCGAATGTGGCTAGTATTGTCCCATCGTCTACTGTTTGTGGTAGGGAGCTAAGGAAGTGTGTGTCATATCTTACAAAACTTCTGACTAGATTGGTGAAGGGCTGTAATAGTATATCTATTAGGTCTATCTACGTCTGCTTGTTGGGCATGTGGTGCAGGTACAATGGGTCTGAATGTAAGGTCGTTGGAGTTAGGGGTACTTAGGTACTCCGACTTTTCTATGTTGATGGCATGTCTTACCTGGTTATATTTGTGTATTTTTGGTAGGCCATAAAAGATGTTTGTTTTTGTTGTGAAGTTTGTAAGGAAGTTTTTGTTTTCTTTTTACTTAATGTACTATTGTATGTTGTGCAGAGTTTTGCTATTTTAGATATGGTTGTTTCGTCTATGCTAGAGCTAATTGGTTTGTAATAATTTTCGTTCCTTAGTGATTCTAGAATTTTTCTTTTTAGTAGTTCTTATTCATTATAACCACTGCACTACCTTTGTCGGCTTCTTTTATAGCAAAATTGTTTATATGTGTGATTTTTTAAGTGCTTGATTTTGTTTTTGTGTAAGATTACTGGTGGGGTTTTCTGTTTGTTGGGGGTTGAGGTTCCAGAGCCTTTCAAAGAAGGCATTTAGTTTTTTTTGTGTTGTTATGTTTGTTGAGGAAGCATGTTGATTTGTTTTTTTCACTAAAGAGTACTCTGTTGTGTTATCATTGTCATTAAGTATATCTATGAGTCATAATGTGCGTTAAAATTCTTAAGGGCTTTATTTAACTCTGTTATGTTACTTTTGGGAGTGGGGCAAAATTTGAGGCTTAGTTTTTGTACTTCAATTTCGTCCTATGTAAGTGTCTCGGTATATAGGTTGATGACTTTGTGTTTTTGTTGTCTAGTCTAATGTTGTGAGGGATTCCTAAAAAATGATTGTGAGGGTCGTTAGTTTCGTTGATCCCGTTTGGAGGTTGGTTGTGTACTTTTGTGAGGATGTATTGGTAATGATGTTACCTGGGATATTAAGATTGGTTGTGTTTGTGTGGGGGTATTTTAAGGGGTCGGTTTTTTACTGTAGGGTGCTGGGAGTGGGTGTTGTAAAGATTGTTTTGTGTTGGGTGGTATATATAAGGGGGCTTTAGTTCCATTGGCTTGTTTCGGTTGAGGTTGTTAAGTAGGGGGGTTTGTTGGTGGTTTGTGCGGGTGGGGTGGATTAAGAGATGGTGGGTTCTTGACTGAGTTGTATGACGTTGTGGGTAGTAACTGTTTTCGTATTGTTGTGGGAGGTTGTATCTTTTAGTATTGGCATGTGGTTGTGGGTTGTCGGTTGTTGATATGTTTTTTTGGAGCATTTTGGTATTAGTATTTGTGTTTGTATGGTGCCTGTGTTCTTGTGTAGATGTGTCGTGTTCTAGATGGGAGTGTTGGTTGAGTTTGTTGAAGGAGATGGGTGTATGGTATGAATATGTTCCGGTCGTTTCATTGTGTGTGTTGTGGTCTGTTGTGTTGCTATGTTTGAGAGTGATGTTTGTCTCGGTTCTTACCTTTGTTCTGGAATCTCTCCAGCTGTTGAAATCGAGTATGTTTCGGTTTTTGGAAGGTTTGACTGGTCCTGTTCGGTAGTTGTTCGTTTTTATTCTTTTTCTGGAAGATTCTTCAGCCAGGTTATCTTCCTTTCCATAATTCTTTTGGATTTCTCCTCCTCCTCTCTGCATTCTGAATCCCAAAGTTCAATAAGGAATTGATGGGTCTCCTTGGGGCATAGTTTTCTGATGTCGGTAAGTATTTTATCGTCGATTTTGGTGTATTCCTCTGTGAGGTGTATCATTCTGTCCTCATGTATGTCGATTTCAACTTGTAGTTTTGATATGTTTAGGGATTTGTATACACACACACCTACACACACACATATATATACATATTTATATATACATATATATATACATATATATATATATATATATATATATATATATATATACAATAGTATATACATATACAAGCATTTCAGCCCGGCGTTGCCCGGTTGTTTTGAGGTGTATGTTAAGCAAAAAAAAGTCAATTATTTCAAATTTGACCCCTATTATGACGAGTTAAAATTTATTGTTTAGGGCTCAACTCTTATTATTAAGTTAGATCTATGTTGAAGGAACCTATATCTTAAATGTCAACGTTTTTACCCAAAATTGTCGGACGAGTTCGGTAGAGTTCTCAAAGGTCAACTCGTTTAAATTTTACCCCTTAACTTCCATATTTCTGTCCGAAAAGCGATCACATAGATTTTTCCAAATCTCAGTACCCAGTATATTAAATTTCCAGTTTGTAGTCTAAAAATAAGTTATTGCGAAGGGAACTGTACACAGACACACAGGTACACAGCGAGACACACATACACGTTCCCTTTAATAAACATACTGTCATAGGTGTCTGGATAAAAAAAAAATCATTTTTTTTTAATTTTTACCCTTATTATGACCACTTAAACTTTACGGTGTTGGGCTCAGCTGGAGTTATTAAGGTAGATCCATGTCCATGAAACCTATATCTAAAATATCAAGTGTTTAGACCCAAAATTATCTGAGGAGTTTGGTAGAGTTATGAAACGTCAAATCGTTTTTAGTTTTAGCGCCGCGTTGGTGAGGTGATTTCTTGGTAAGTATGTCTTGAGCTGTTCGGTGTTCGGTTATGTTTGGGTGTTGCTTATGTTTGGAGGCGGGTGGGGGGCTATGATTCGCTTTATTTATTTTTAGTTTTATTTTGTTGTTAATTGTTTGGAGAGGGTCAGCTAGCGGGTACACACATGCGCACGTACACACATATGTACTTAAAAGAAACGGTCACGGATATGCATGCATTCCCGCCCTGGCGTGCAAATATAAATGTGTATAGGTGCGCATGTGTGTACCCGTGGCTGCGACCGCTAGCTTACCCTGTCCAAACAATTAACGACAAAATAAAAACTAAAAATAAATAAAGCGTCTCCAAACATAAGCAAACACCCAACAGCTCAAGACATACTTACCAAGAAATCACCTCACCAACGAGACACTAAAATCTAAAAAACTTTAACACCAAGACTCGAATGTTCAATAACCCCCTCCTCTCACCCCCATATATTCCCTTCCCCTAATGTACCCCTATACCCTCACCCACACCAGAAATGAACTTCCCAGACCCTCCCCCACAAGTTCCTTACACCCAAAAATTAAAACATTATCGACATACGAAATGTCCCCCCACCTTCCCTCCTTGTTCCCTTCCTCTATTCCTCTTCCGCCCTCCTTTCAAATCCCCCTTACCTCAAGCACTTTTTCACTGTTTCACCCCAAAATAGAGAACATTTCTGTAAAAGTCTGAGGATGCTACAAACGGCCAAAAATACGGTTGTGTAGCCGAAACAATAATGTAACTTAAAAGAAAGATACGGTAACAAAAATAAAACGCATAATTTATCTACAACAGTAATGAGCACTCTCTTTAGTTTTTATTAATTACCATCTCGACTATATATATATATATATATATATATATATATATATATATATATACATATATATATATGTATATATACTCAGAATAAAGTTCTTTAACTATCAGCTGGTATGGACACCTGTGATTATAACATTTACAACATATTACTGGCAGTAATATTCTAAACGTACTATCGCATATAAATGAGAATTGCTCGATATACAAGATAGAACAAATAAATTAAGGTTAATTCAATGAATTTCAAAACACCTTTTTGAAGTGTATTGTTTGAGTTTCATATCAAAAGTTATTTTTATTCTAAGCAAGACAAAGAATACTTTAGAAATTTGACGTCCTTAATCTATAGGGTGTCGATGTCTACGGTCTCTTCAGAGGTGAAGATATTATCTAATATTTATAAAGGTAAATATACGTTTACTAACAACGATACATTTTAAGAATACGCGTATTTTTGGGTCTTTTCCAAAATATTTCTTTTTATTTCGTATCCAAGTAAGTTTGCTGCATACAAGGAACAAATGTAACATACATATCCTCTAAATATCTTCCTTAACTAACTCAGCACAATGTACGTTTTTCAACAAGTTAAAGCACATATATATAGTTATCAAACAATCAATATTAGGATAAGTCCTTCACTATAAATAGTATAATTCATTATATATTACATGCAACCACTCAACAGAGCATTTCATAAGCGGAAATCTATTGAACTGGCACGCTAAGAAAAACTTCTGTATAAAAAAAAGGGCAGCCGAAGTTTTTACTAACAGCAAACCCTTGTCTACGAAATTCGCCTAATCCTTCTAGAATTGCCTTGTAAGTAAGGTTACAAATGTTGTAGACATTATATCATTAGTACTCTAAGCTCTTAAAAACCATACTTACAAATATGTGTATTAATCAATTGGGTAGCATTATAGTTTTATCTGTTAAACACGTTCTTTTAATAATATGCGTTTTACTATAAATAAAGAGTATCTACCAGTCTATCTGAATTCAGCCTCTTTAATTACAAAGAGTATTTTTCTTATTTAAGCAAAATTATAAATTTCGGTCTTTACTGGAACTATTAGTGTACTTTAATTAATTAAAATTTTGTAGAAAGTGTTAATTTTCTAGGCTGATGTGCATTACATACTTATACAGTTATACTTTGTATGCCTTCTTCTGCACGCCAGTTTTGTATATTGTGTTTTATTATAACATTCTCCTACCAATTACCTCAAGGTTAACTTTGGGGTGGGCTTGTTTTACTGAATTGATGCTTTCCTCTCAAACATTATATTCTTAAAAACGCAGTTAAGTTTATATTCCTTTATAATAAAACTACTTTGAATGCATCAACTCATATCTTGTAGTTGTTAATATTCGTTTAACTTATGATTCCAATTATTTTTTAATATTAATCTTGAGAATTGTTGCTTTATTATTGACGGCTGACGTGTTCTGTTTTTATTGTTTCATTTTAATTTCTCATGTATACGTGACATGCAGTTGTCATTATGTCAAAATATATTATTTTCAATCAAGAAAAATGTTCATGCGAAGTTCGGCTTATTATGATTAATAGGCAAAAGGTAATTTGTCTCATGTTTATCGTGCATCCTGCATGCATTTTGATGGCTGACCTCCTAGCATTTGCAGTTCACTATTAAAGGTGACTCACATAAATGCAGTTTATATATTAACTCAAACCATGTTTATTTTTATGAATTACTCTTTTTTGTTTTGTTTTGTTATAACTAATTAAAATTTGTATATTCATGCATTTATTGATCAGTGTAGAAATAATAATGTGATTATTTAAAAAGCCATTCTTAAACTGTCGAGGGGAGGGTGTTTTGTACTTATTCTGTTTTTTTACCTTACAATTGAATAAAAACACATATCATGAAACTTCCATTAGACTTGAAAATATGATTTAAAATATAGCGCGGATCAGTAAGTGCATTATCACCAAGATTTGTTAAGTGTGAGTTATGAACAGATAAGGAGAGCCAGGTAAATGAGTCAAATCAATACAGTACTGCCATTAAATATGCTAAATTTCAAATTGCCAAAAACATATGAAACTAGACCATCGTAATATAAATATAAAGCGGTTTGATAATGGTGGGAAAAAGAAGGAAACACATTAGAGCATCAGTTCAATACTTACCAGATCAAGTGATTAAAAAAAAGCAAAAAAGAACGTATTACAAATGCAGCGTACAATCAAAGCTATTGTTAATTATGCAGCTATTATTAATCAGTAACAAGGAAATCGTATTTTACACAATAGAGCAGCGAACTAATGCTTGTCACAAAAATTAGTTAAATTGTCAGAATCGATATGCATTATATGGTATTTAATTGTCTTAAAACAGATGTTATATTGACTGTCAACACTCCAAAGGTTTGGACTGATATCACTGATCAAACTGTGCATATGGTCTAAGGTTTGGGACTGTATATCGAAGGGACTGCAATAATACGGTATTTACTGGTTCCAGATGACGTTGAAACAAATTCCAAAAATTATTGCTAATTCTCGAAGTATAATTTCTACTATAGATGAATTCACATAATAATGATCAAATACCCTGTCTTATTGTCAAACAATAAACGCTTCTTGGTTAATAATAGTTTGATTTTATGACAATGAATATGTGATGAACGAATACACACATTGCCTTAGCACATTCTGAAGTTACATCTGACAGAATAGCACTGGTCAATTATGGGCATATGATCTAATACACTCTGGTCAATTATTGACACCAAGTTAATAGTATGAATTATATTTGCTATGAGATTTCAGAAATATCTTCACTATACCGCAGAAGTGCAAAAAATGCATCTCTTCATTAAAGATTGATAGACAGGATTAAAAATAAAAGACTGTTAATTATAGTTTACATTTAAACAACCAGAGTTATTCGCTCCAAAATATTTTTTTGGATTAAGTAAAGATACAATTTACTGTTCTTTTTTTACAATTTAATGCGATATGGTACAATATCTATGCTAATATAGTTAATGTTAGATCATTATTTTTTTAATTAATATAGAGACATTTTCTTTGACCAACATAAATGTAGGTTATAAGTTTAAGAAGCTACGGTATTGTATAAAAATAAATTGATTCATTAGATTTTCTGTTTAATTTGTAGGGGTTGTACATATAATATTAGTGGTTTATTTATATCATAGTTTTCCCAAACTTTTAACCCGTACTGTATTAATGCAGTTTATGTCATATTATACAAATACTTCCAAGTATAACCAGTGAGTAAATCAAGTTATTAGTATATCTTATATAGTCATTCACACAACTTTCAATGTGGTTCCTCTAATATTATAGATGTCATTGCTATAAATGTTAACATGTAAGTAAATGTAGATATTAGCGTATATTTTGAAGCCATAATGTTGAGCCATAACATGTAAAAATCATTGTGTTCCTTTTAAAAGGCATGGGCAATAAATATGAAAAAACAACTTATGCGGCAGCTGAGGTATTTGTTTTGATAATTCTTGCATCAAATTTATTCTGTACTAATGGAGGAGATAGGCAAATTAGACAGAATCAGATATTTCATAATGTAAGCGCATAGCAGCTTCGCTTAATTTGATAAGGCGACCATACCGGACCGACTTTGTTTTTGTAACTGGCAAAGGTCAAACTTGATTGCTGACATCATGTAAAAAATAACAGTATTTATTTGCTTGTTAGTGTGTATACATGGTTTTCTTTTTCTTTTTCATTCTTCCTTTCTTATCCATACATTTGTTACTCTAGATCATTCTAAATTGGAAAGCATTGTAATAAACAATTGGAGCTGTCACTCCGTCCCCAACAAACAAAAACGACTTTAGTCAGAATAGCTAACGAAACGCGTCGCACAATATGACACTCATAACACTTGATGCTGTGGTCGAGAATAAATTTCGAAGTATAAATGCTCTTTAACATTTAATAATGAAATACAATCATATTTATCAAACGGTGGATGTGTTCACTATTTTAAACACACATTTGGGTTAATAAGTGCTCGCTCGTATAAAAAATTCCAGCACAATGATAAACCTGCGACTGTTTACGATTAAAGAGTATAGCTCATTAGTGCGATGACCAAAAACTCCGAGGAAGAGATCCACCAACAGAGGGACTGGACGCAATATCCACTCAAATAAATATCAAATCAACGCCTTTAGTCTAAAAAGATGTGCATTTTGATTATCTCTGCGGGATGGTTACCTTTCCCAGGACGCAACATCTGATCGCAGAGACGTGCTAACGGCACTGAAAAACCAGGTACCTCCCGGTTTATGATCAAAGAGTGTTATGTTTTTGCACTTATATAATTACAAATGCTTTAGTGATTGTATTTTTCTTTCCATGTGTTTGTAAGCATGGTATTACGTTAATACAGAAACGTTACTAAAATGGCATATATTTTCTGATTTACATTATGATTCTAAAATAAGATGCTTAAATATATGTATATGTTTTAATATTACTTGCATTTTATTAAAGTTAATACTATATGAACTCATGTGTCATTACTATAATTCAAAATCCAAAAATAATAAAACAAATTTAATATATATTAATATCACTATCAAATACTGTAATGTATTTATAATGATATTCAGGAAAATAATAACTTAATTCAGTATAATACTTTCAAATACGTGAAAACTAATTAATCTAAACAATGATATGCGCATTTGGCAATACCTAGAAACAAAAGAAACTCATGACGAATGAGAAATAATTACAAACGAAAGCAAGTTGCACTATATATTTCCAAATGTTTGCGTAAACACACATGCACTGTTGAATAAGTTTCGTCAATTGTATAAAGTTAGCAACTCGTTATATTACGAAACGCTTTCAATATTTCGTGCATTTAGTAAACGCGCATTCTTAATGGCGCCCGGTTGCAATTACAACTATTGTGCAGAGTGTGGGCATTCGACGGCTGAATGAAAAGAAACATTTAAATGAAACAAGAAAATATAATGAAAGTAAAAGTTTATGCATAAACCTACACTTAATGGCATTTGAACATTTAATTAAGCCTCGTATTTTACACGGGATAACTTACGTGGTGGCGTGTGACAGGATATTTACTTGATTCTCCCAAGTATGAAAAGGTTCAGATATTTTGATCAGACCTAATTGAAAAATCGAATAAATTAGTGAGAACTTCAGAAAGTTTATATTTTTAATTATTATGACATATGCCCTGTCAATTGTGTATAGCAAGAGAAAGCATACTACTAGTAAACAACAAAACTAACAAAAAAACGGCACCAACAAAAGTAACAACAGAAACAATAAAAACTACAACAACTATAATTATACACATAATAATACTAATCATAATAGAAACTGAATTTCTAATGAAAACTCCACAAATCAACGCAATTTGATATAACTAAATAAAACCTAAGATTAATAATACACAAGAAATAGCAAATGTAAACTGTGTGAGAAAAAAGACTTAACAAGAAACCACACAGTGGCAATTCATTAAACTAGCCAAACGAGAATGCAGGAAGAGACACGATTAAGTAGGAAAAGTAGTGCAATTTGAATTATGCAAAACACTCCATCTTGAACACCTAGAAATATGCCACTAGAAATAATTGGATGCAGTATTTTTAAATAGAAATCACAAAATGCTGGGTAATATATAGTAAAATTATTCCACTATAATGGTCGCTAGTATGACTGATACAGACCTGTGTTCATATCGCTGCAATATTTCAAGAAAAAAGATAATAATTTTTGGAACAGATTTAACACCTATTAACAGGTATTGGTCATTGCCAGCCATAGTGCCTTGTCACTATTAGCGGATATATGTACAAATATAGCAGAGAACATAAAGTTTCTCAGGTTTTAATGGGCCTACTTTCGCGTTACGTAGTTTTCACTTCATAATTTTAAATAAATACATATAATGTTTCAATTTTAGAACGAATTTAGTATATCAACATTATTGTTTTCATAAAAGCAAATTACTGTTTTTAAAGACGTCGGGTTAATCTGCCATTTGGAATCGTCGAACGGATACATCTTTATTAGATTAATAAATAACAAATCAGAACAAATTCATCTAAGAAGGAAACTGAAAAAGGAAAAAAGTCATTAGCTATCGAATATTTAATCAAATCAATTCGAAATATATCTTTCATACCATAATGGTGTGTGTGTTTAAATTTTCCATGAATTTAACAACATGTTCAAATGATTATATTTTTATTAAAGTCAAAAACTTAATCGTAATATCGTTTGGTAATGTATATGTATCCACACTCACGCAGCGATACAAATGAATACGAAAATAATTACTATTATTTACACCAAAGAACACGATTTAAGTGAAGCATTGATATATTGCGTATTTCGTTGCATTAACTCCCATCTGCTATCGCAATATATGTCTCAATTAATTTCAGAAATCTGAAACGCGTACCTTGATTATTGCATGTCATTTACAAAGTGAATAACAAGATTAGTTCATCGTAGTAAAAAAAAATGTTTTAGCGTTCATACAGTTAGGTGCACATGTATATTAAATAAAAGGAATATATATATATATATATATATACATACACACACATATGTATATATATATATATATATATATATATATATATATATATATATATATATATATATATATATATACATATATATATATATCTGTAGCAGATATTAGCAGGGCTAAATGCAGATAGATTAGTAGAGTTCATTAAAAAATCAATAATTTCATTGGAATGTGTCATATACCCAAACAATGGAAGGGGTATAAAATGAAACACATAATCTAATTTTATTAAACTAATTACTACATTTCCTATGCGTTAAAGAAAACTTGATTATGATAATTCTATTAGAAAAAAAAACACCCTTACCGCAAGCTTTTTCTTTCGTAAATTCATAAATTTCAAAATATACCTGACTGATAATGGAAATTTAGGAACAATTGTTATATATTCGTTATCATCGAGGTTATCCTTGAGGGGTACCAAATTGCGCTTTCGTTACATTTGAATATGTTATATAGAGTTCTTCATTTAGGGGCGCCATTTAAATCATTGAGGGGCACTTTTTACGTTTTTATATAACATAAGAAAGAGTCCGTGTGATTGTCTCTAACATAAATGGTTGTCTGTTTGATTATCATAAAGGGAATCGTGTGTGTGACATGTAATTTCTGAACCTACCTCTGTTTCTCGCTGTTGAACCATCTGGAAATTTATCATCCTGGAGGGAGACTTGATACCTGTTTGACGAAGATTTATCACTCCAAGATGATGAATGTTTTTTATAGATTTTATTTCACTTTCCTCAGAAGTACTGCAGCAGGTGTAAAGTGAAATCTGCTTGTGTGGTTCTTCTTCACACACGTCAGCGTTCGTCTCCCCCCTCCCCAGTAGAGAGGGGGGAGACCACGGAAAACGTCCGTCTTCTTCAAAGCTCAAATCAAATCTCACAGATCAAGCCAACCACGTCACACATACGTAATTTGGTCAGCTGACCTTTGGTTCTGGTAAACGTGTCTACCTCCACGTTTACTCACCTCTCTCTCTCTCCCTCTCTCTCTCCCTCTCTCCTTCTCCATTCTCTTATAGAGCCACACAGAGAGAAAATAGAAAGAGTAAGAAAGCCAGAGAGAGGGGGGGAGAGATGCTCGTTAACACAATGTTTTATCAGTTCAATTTTAATAGATAATACCCATATTCCATAACAATTTGCAAAATAGATAGCGTATGATTATAATACCTTTGTTGTAGATGCATTATATTTTTTACACATCAGACTCCTATTTTAAGGCACTTAACAAATCATGTATGCAAGGATTTCAGAAATGTAGCAAATTAAAATAGTTTAATCATAAAATACTATTTCGACTATTATGAAGACAGTGTGTTTTTAATATGTATTACTGCACATCAATTTTATCATTAGCCCTAATTTTTATTAACCTGATAAAATTATAAATGTATAATAAACTTAGATTTGGTTTAAAAAGCGGCAATTTTCGGACCCACCTATGAAAATCAGTTAGCATATATGCATTGATATATATATATATATATATATATATATATATATATATATATATATATATATATATAAATACATACATACATATATATATATATATATATATATATATATATATATTCCGTTTTCTCGGAGCTAATATTAAGATTATATAACAAGTAGACTCGATAATATTTGGGAATTCGAAGTGGACACCCATAGGAAGTATATGTCACTACAAGGAGATAGTATATTCTCGAATGGTGTATAGATACTCTTGGTGCAATGCCAAAAGCAAACGAACATGTACATTTACTGAAGAGTTACAATTTGGTCATAGCTATATAGTTATTCAAAGCACAATCACTTCCAAGAATAAACCAGGACATAAATGTGATGTTATTCAATAGATACGTTTATTATCCGATAGAATTACCGATACTAAAAATAATACTGCTTTACATTCCACTCAAATATGTTTGCGTTATATTTTTCTAAACAAAATGTGTGTTCAGCTATCAAGAGATATTACACAAAATTACAAAATCTATGTCTGTAATTCCGCACTTAAATGGTGCCAATATTTATATATCTCAAAAAGTATAGACAGCTGTGAATAAGTTTTTCATAGACATTTACAGAAATGTAGATAGGTTTTTGTATTTAGATAAGATAAACATACATTAGTCTTTTGCTTACTGAAACACTGAGGAGAATACACTGTTCTTAGATTTATTCAAATATTGTACTTAGACATACCTATTAAAAGCAGTACGAGGGAATACTGCCCCCCATTAAGAGATTCCAAATTGAGAAGAAGGAATATATATATACATGTAAACAAGAAAAAAAAAACTCGTAGCGTATTATCTATATTTCATCTATTAAAATCCAATATATATTGAAAAAAAGGTAATAATGCGTTCACTTTATTCAGAATGGCCATAACGTGGCGTTAGCCAGACATATAGCCACAGCCTTTGACTAGATTTAGTAAAAAGCTATTTCATTAAGAAATAAACATGCAGGAAGAATGTTTGATATAATAAGATTCTTCCAAAACTAAAGAAAGGTTGTTATTGATTGATGTGTATCCATACAACATAAATTATTTCGGGGCATTTGGTGGTTACGATTTTGGTCCCTACAGTTTCTGTTATTCAAAAAATGCCTCTTGTAAATATTGTGTCACATGAAAATAAAGTAAAATAATATAATCAGTAAATCTACCGAAAATATACAATGGAACAAATCAATTAGAACATTACCTTTCAAATCAGGAAAATATTTTAGAATAGTAAAAAAAAAAACTTAATATGTGTATATTTAATCAACAAGACAGCGAGACCACCTTAAGTATGTGAAATCTCTAAAAAAAAAGTCTATTTAGCAGACGACATCTACTAAGCAATTCTCAACGCCTTCTTGATTGGTAAACGTAGATGTAAGAATGGTTAAGGTAATAATGTAATCAAAACATCCGAATGGGAATGCGCATTTTATTACAATTTAGTATATGTTAATATATATATATATATATATATATATATATATATATATATATATATATATATATATATGTTTGTCCGGTGTCATTATACCTGTAATGTAAACCATCTGAACTGGTGGAAATATTTAATTAGAGTATTATCTGCTATGAATAAAAAATCAAAAAAGACAATAACATTATTTAATGTGCTCTCATAGCTATGGCATAATAGAGTCCATACCTTAAATTGCGTTTAATTACTCATATTCTTCTGTGGATTTTTATTTTTCTAGTACGAATATACAGTAAACCTCGAGGAAATTGCATGAAAAATTAGAAACGAAATACAGTACAGTATATAATACACATGTATATTGACCTATAGCAATATAAATTAACCGTAAGATGGGGAACATATTATAAGCAGGGGCCTGAAAAACAACGTATTACACATTTTAACCTTTAAAACCGTATACCAGCACCACCGTATTCCAGGGTCATATTATATATATATATATATATATATATATATATATATATATATATATATATATATATATATATATATATATAGATAGATATATATATATATATATATATATATATATATTTATAGTATATATATATTTATAGTATATATATATAGGATATATATATATATATATGTATATATATATATATATTTATATTATATATATATATTTATAGTATATATATATATATATATATATATATATAGGATATATATATATATATATAATATATTAGATATACCCAGCTCCTAAAACAGTCGAGCACTCTCAAAAGAATTTATTTCACCACATTAAAAATAGATATGGAAAGAGTTAATTTCGTCGCGCATAAGCCTGACGAATACTATAGTGGATGAAACGCCGAATATTCAGTGTAGCTTAATCGCCGTATATATTTTATAAATTACTATATATACAAGTACATTATTTCTTATATATATATATATATATATATATATATATATATATATATATATAATGTACATATATACATATTCATTGTGTTTGTGCTTAAAAATAAGCATACCTTTGTTTCTGTAAACGTACTTTAGTTATGTATAGTGCCAACATAAATAATGACAAAACAAGATTTTAATAAAATAATTGACCGATTCTCAGATAGAAGACATCACACAGAAATCGATTTGCATGATCATTTTCATGTGGTGATATATCTTTGAATTCGATAATGTACATATTTCACTAAATTTTATACGTAAAAAATAAAATTAAATATCAGCTAGAAATAAATATAAATTTATAATGTCTCATCTTTATAAAAGAATAAAAAACATTGCGGGAAACCCAACATTTTTATCATTTTTACTAATTAAAATTATCTTACTTACGATGTGTTCTGTCACGTTTACTACTTCTGCTACTTCTACTGCTATTGTCACTACTTCTATTAATAACAATTATACCCAGTAAATGTTTGATAGTTAAATATTATGGATTTCAAAACCAGCTAAAATATCAAATTACAACGGGAAATGCCAAACGAGTTTATAATATCGAAAGAATTAACAAGAGTTAAATGTATTACATAGCTATTATACCTTAGTATCAATATTAGAGACACTTGTATCATTGTAGAATTAACAACGGATATAAGCTTTACATCCAAATGCTAAATAATAGAAACGTAAATATAAAATGTATTTCACGTATGTGTAGAATAAATGAGACGGATATAACACAGGACAGAGGAACAAGCAGGTTATCAACGAAGAGAATTGAATTCATAATTTGTTATCAACGAAAAAAAATGAAATCAGAATATGTTATAAAAAAAACACTCTCTGTAACAATATAAAAATTGGATAAGTTTGACGCATATGGAAATTATTACTAAGCTTTTAAATAATTGCAAATTAAAATTACCTCATGAAATATTCATGAATGATTATCACAAAAGTGTAATATATATATATATAATATATATATATAATATATATATATATGGTTAGGTGGGTGGGTTTGTGTGGGTATGTTTGGGTGTGTGTGTGTCTGTGTATTCGTATTATAGCATAGGGCAATGTGTTTGTTAATATCAAAAATCAAATACAGAAGACGTACAACATCGTGCTTATAATAACTAAGATTATGAGCGTCAATGCTTTTCGCAAGAAATCATTTCATAAAAATAAAGAAAGTACAGTATGATTAAATGTGAACTATATTGCTGTATTTATTTGAATAGAATAGGTAAAATTCAGATATATACAGCGTAGCATGCGTTGAATTCACACTCTTGCTTCAAATAATTGGGAAAGAATGAGATTGAAAAAAAAAACTTTCGCAATAACTGCAAAAGCTGGCAACAAAATGTATTCCTTCAGTGTAGGCAATTATAAAAAAATAACTGTAAAGAGGCGGGGAGAGTTCGAGTCGAGAAGATTATAGCTGTTTGAATTTATTAATTTATTACTAAGCATCGTTACATGTTTATTTGCAAGATTTTTCATGTCTTATCAGGTAGATGAAAAATAGTATTATGGGTTATCTACACGTTCTAACATTAGAAAATTTAGGGAGGCACGCAAATAACACAATACGAGGTATAATAGAATATTGGCGGTCTATGTTATGTTATGAGGGATATTTTCTGGCATAAACAGCTACGAGTAAAATGAGGTTTTAACGTGTGAGTCAACAATGCATTAACTCAACATATTTAGACATGAGCTATCAGGCCCATGATTAAAGTTTATAAATAAACAGTAGAGTTTATATATAATATAACATATTCAGGATAATTATTGTTATTTAAGTATAGTTTACATTTTTTGTTACCGTTTCTTTTTCATGAGATTATGTGTTTGTTTTCGGAAATCAGATATGGCTCCGGCTAAGCTATTTCTGTGTTAGTTTTGTGATTTCAATTTTACGTAGCTGATTAGGTATATTTTCGATAAGATATTTATTCAGAATTCATCTTTTAAGAAAGAAAGAATAAAAAAAATAACGAACAATGTTTATTCACTGCAAGAGAAGACGGCGTCAGTAGTCAATAACTAAGCACATAAAACATAGATCAAATGTAATATATATGGTGTTATTAGTCAATTGCAACGAAAGCCCCCAAGTTTTACTGGCTATTTGCATATCTAAAAATATTTCACAACGACCTATATTTAGTTACAATGAAGAAGTGGTATTGAAAACTTAATCATATTTTGTAATAAATTACAACTAAATATAAGCAAGTTGTATGAAGAGTTATGACCATTGATTCAGTATTATGAGAGATTATATCACGGACTAAAGCTTAATTATCACTAAATCTTAGTGTTTCTACATAGAGTATAACGGATATTTTAGTGACCTATTAAACGTATTTATTATAATATACGAATGCGTAATTTTGCACATGCAAGATTATTATCTGAATAAACACCGGCTAAGTCGGAAAAGACTATTCATGTTTTTCTCATTGTCCTCATCTGACATATAATATATAGACAGTTATTTAATTTACCATACCAATGTAACAAGCAAATAAGTAGCGTATTTTAATATTCTTTTCCCAAAGTAAAGTTGAAATTGAAACTCATTTGGCACACGTATAAGGGCGATAAACTATTTAATCATGATTAACTACGCAGAAATAGATTAATTGCAAGGAACTTAATGCATATTAATTTTAACATCTACACTGAACATACCTCATCTTCGATTTTTATCTGAACTCCTCTTCAATGCTATGAATACTAACAATAATAAGAATCGTGATAATATATGCAAATTTAAATGGTAAAATTAGTATTGTAAAGTGATCTATTTGTATTCATACACATACAAACCCACACATACACACAAGCAGAAACACCCACCTGTATATGCGTGGTTGTGTCTCAGTGCCTGTTCCTATACACAACAATTCGTTATCTATGAGTGCCTGATTATAAGGGCTATGATAACAACATGTTATTATGTTCATTGTTTTGACTCTTGACTATATATCCGATACAGTTAGACACAATTAATCAACCGAGAACGACATCACTCTACATAAAAAAAAAACGTTTTAAGATATCAATACATATATACCTGAGAATCAAAATAAGGAAAATATATACTGTTGCCATAGCCTACTTATTATATAATATGTTTCTCTTATATTAATTTATATATTGCGGACTATTATTCTCACCTTTATTAGTTGTTGTTCCACCACGTTTCGCCCAACTATTCCTCTGGCCTTCCTCAGGTGGTAAATAAATAAATTAATATAAATAATGCTCATCTCAATAATGAATTCAAATTAAAAAATAATATATATATAAATATATATATACATATATATATATACACTTGTGCCCGATATTATTCATACCCCCTCTTGAAAATTGAGTTTATTAGGTGTAACTTTGTAAGAATTTATTGTTTACGTCCATATTGATACATATTCTTAATAAACCTCTTCTGATCATTTTCGTCATTTTAAAATATCGGGATACTTGTAATAAAAGAAATATACAGCTATTTATAAAATCTGCAATGTTCAAAAATAATCATACCCCCTTATTTTTTCAGTATTAATCGAGTTTCTGACTGTTTGTTTCCTGTTTGATTCTTATTTTGAATGCTTTTATACAACCTTTGATTAATTTCATTTCGTTTTTTGCATTTTTCAGAAATTAAAATGATATCAACTGAAAACCAAAAAAAGAATAAAAATTATTAGAATGGGGAAGAAAAAAGAGCTTAGTAATGATCTTAGGACTAAAATTGTGAATTCACATAAGGATGGTTTAGGTTACAAGTCAATTTCCAAGAAATTGTAGGTCCCTACAGCAACAGTACAGAGCATCATCAAAAAATTCCAGAGCCACCACACAACAAAAAACTTGATTGGTAGAGGAAGGAAAAGGAAACTGTCTGCTAGAGCCACCAGGAATATTGTAAGAAGTGTTAATGCAAATCCAACCACCACTACTAAGGACATTTTAGAAAATCTGGAGTCTTCTGGCATAAAAATATCAAGGCAAACATTGCAAAGGACTCTGCATGAAAATGGTCTGAAAGGAAGAAGACCAAGAAGGACTCCATTGCACACCGGAAAACGCCTTACAGCACGTCTAAAGTTTTCTAGGACCCATGTGAATTCTCCAGAGTCCGTTTTCTCAAGTATTTTGTGGACTGACGAAACAAAAATTGAATTGTTTGGCCATATGGATGCTTCTTACGTTTGGAGGAAGAAAGGAGAAGCTTACAACCCAAAGAACACCATACCCACGGTGAAACATGGTGGTGGTAGCCTAATGTTTTGGGGCTCCTTTTCGGCTAGTGGTCCAGGTAGTTTGGTCAAGATAGATGGAACCATGAAGAAGGAGCAATATTTGGAGATACTCCAGAAAAACATTAGGCAGGATGCGGAGAAGCTCCATTTAGGACCAAACTGGGTCCTTCAACAGGATAATGATCCAAAACATACTGCCAAAATAGTCAAGAAATGGTTTGAGGATAATCACATTAATGTTTTGGAATGGCCTAGCCAGAGTCCTGACCTGAACCCTATCGAAAACCTCTGGCACATATTGAAAACTGAGGTTAAAAAGCGGAAACCTAGAAATTTGAGGGATTAAGAGAACTACTGCATTGAAGAATGGTCAAAAATCAGTGTTGATGATTGTAAAAACCTTGTTGATGAATATCCAAAACGGTTACAGGCAATTATTAAGAATAAAGGGCATGCTATTGACTATTAGTAAGAGAGGTATGAATAATTTTGAACTAGTGCCATTATTGTTTTTCTTAGTATAATGTTTCAAACTTGCATAATTTATTTATTTGTTGAGTTTAAATTAAATGCTTATGCTTGATTTATTGTTTGAAATCCCTTTAATATTGTCTATCTTCTGGTTTGAGCAATATTCTTATAGAAATCTCAAAGATCCGAGGGGTATGAATAATATCGGGCACAGGTGTATATATATATATATATATATATATATATATATATATATATATATATATATATATACCATTCGTAACGGACCCGAACATGGAAGATAAGATAAAAAATAAAATACGTGAATTTATAAGATTAAAAAAAAAACAACCTTGATCGTCCTTCGGTGCCTGTGGCGCAGTTGATAGAGACGTTGAATCTCTATGGCCCAGATTAGCATTGTCTGAAGATAGCGGTGCCAATCCTACTCCAAGGTGGCCAGAGGCTTACTTGGCGAAAACGTGGTGACACGACAACAACTACGGATGGCAGTGATTGATGAGAATGCAGTTAGGATATTCGAGTTCCTTTCCGTCGCGGTTACCACCTGACGAAGCCCAGAGGCATAGTTGGCCGAAAGGTCGTTAAACAACAACTAATAAAGATGAGATAACAGTCCGCAATAAATAAATTAATATAAATAGTACTCATCTACATAATGAATTCCAATTAAAAATAATATATATATATATCTATATATATATATATATCTTTTTCTCCTGTTTACTCTATTGTTCTTGTGCTGCCGTCATAGATTTCTAAGACACAACTTGTTCACTGTACAGTGGTGCACAAAGCAGTCTTGTCTAGCCCATTCTCTAGGAGATGGAGATGTCTTAATTGGAATAATAATTACTATTTTAGTCACCAGTAAATTATTTTATTTATTTAATATGCAAGTTACATATATATATATATATATATATATATATATATATATATATATATATATATATATAACAAATCAGAAGGTTATTGTTTAATTCTAAATTGTTTAATTACTAACCTATTAAATGTAAATATATACTCAGATAAGTTATTCGTTCTGTAATTATTATAACTTTCATTACGCGATTAACAAGGCGAATTAGTGATATAAAATCCCCCTCAATAAAAAAAAACAAGCTGGAACAGAGTATAATGAAATCCAATCAGTAATACTATGCATTATTTTATGCTTTTACATGAATGCATGTATTCGTGTGCCAGAGTATATATAATCATATGGCAGTTATCAATGCACGTAAAATAGACAGGTATATATATATATATATATATATATATATATATATATATATATATATATATATATATATATATATATATGTGTGTGTGTGTGTGCGTGTGAGTATGCTATACGTGGGGAAATAAAGACTTTACAAAAAAACCCATAAAACCTTAACCAAATGGACAAAAAGCGGTCACTTTGAACACTTACGGTTGGAGACAGAATGTCTGAGACCACACATCACTCTGAAAAACACATTTAGTATCAGCGGAGGTAAAAATAACTTTTGAAACTCCAATTTTAAAGAAAAAACTTTTTACGAAAACATCTGAAGAGAGTACACCCTAAGCTCGAAACGCGTTATAAAAATATTTTAAAATAAAAATATGATGAAAACCTTTTAAAAAACCCACACTTGTTGATGGCTACACTCTTTTAAATATACATTTTTTTCTCTCGTTAGAACTACACACCAATCACTTTATATATATATATATATATATATATATATATATATATATATATATATATATATATATTTATAAACACGCAGTTAGAGCACTGTAAAAGTGGTGGTCAAATGTTTGTTTAAATAGACATTTGGCAAGATAATTTACGGGCGCCGCTTCCGTTGGTCGATCGGCTGAACTGCTGACTGTCAACGCGTTGGTTCTAGGTCCAATTCTCGGCTTGGGAGCGGCGCTAGATTTTAGCGGTCCTGATAAGTTGTGATATATATTTATATATATATATATATATATTTATATATATATATATATATATATAAAAATATATATATATGATTAAAATAATTCAAATAGTATTCCGATAAAATAGAGAAAATAAAAAGGAACAAACCGTATTATGTGTTCATCAACGTTTCGTCTTTATTTCATCCAGAGGAAGTCTCGAAATAAAGACGAAACGTTGATGAACACATAATACGGTGTGTTCCTTTTTATTCTCTCTCTCCTCTCTCTCTCTCTCTCTCTCTCTCTCTCTCTCTATATATATATATATATATATATATATATATATATATATATATAATGAGATCAATATTTTTTTAATACGTGAGAAATATGCTTGACTCAACTTCCTATTAAGTGTATACGATTATAAGCTATCCCTAAATCATCAAGTAATATTTTTGCTCCTATAAATTTATATTTATTTATATTTATATTTATTTAAAAAAAACATCTTAGTTTCTATTTATTTAAAGTAAGATAATTTGTTTTACCTGTATCGTTTCAATGCACCCCTCTCCTAAACATACAACTAATATGCATATTTGAACTAATTCTCTACTTGTTTTGGATTTTGTCGGTTCTCTCATGGGATGGAGTCTTTAGTTAACTATGACGTGTTATGTTAGTCATGCCTGATTTGTACCTGCGTAATATGTGCGTAAAATGGTATAGTAAAAAAGAAGCCCTTCTATATATATTTACGTACCTGTTAAAATTCCCTTACAAAAGTCCTCTGTGATTTTTTTTTAATCTACAGACATAATGTTAATATATAATTGGTTTTCATACATGTATGAATTTGTCTTTCTGGTTTAACCTAAAAAAATTAGTGCAAACGTATGCAAATTAAAATAAAAATTGAATTTGCCAGGTGACGATCGAAGCACGGCATTATGCATATGCATGACTAACGTTAAATCAGTAAGTTCATATTTTACGTTTAAGTTAAAGTGAAAGACGTGAAAAATAAAATATAGAGAGATATGTACAGTAGCGTCCAAAACTAAGGGGCAATATTTTAAAACCTAATATTTGTAAGAATAAAAACTGTGAAAAGCTTCAATTTTGACAAATGGTAATAACATAATAACATAATAACATACTAAAATTTGAATCATTTGCAAAGGATTGATAATGAATTCTTACAATTATTTATTGATTTTACAAAATTGAAAAGTCCACAAGTAAGTGACAACATTGGGAAAACAATGTAAACAGCTAAAAAAACAATAAAAATACAGGTACAGTCAATATTTAGTAAATAAGCCCTTGCTCTCAATGATAGCTGCATATCTTTTACTACAAAACGAATCAGTTCTTGACGACCCTCGATACTAATTTTAGACAATTTTTCTTGAAGCTTCGCCCATAAATACTCCATGTTTGTGGGATTTCTTTCCATGAATTTCACTCCTGACCAATTTCAAATATTTTCCATTGGATTTAATTCAGGACTTCGTGATGGCCGATCCATAATTTCGAAATCTTGCTTGCTAACGTCACACATTACAACCTTTGCCATGGGGCAATATCTTGCATAAAGGTAACCCTATCGAGACCTGAATTCTGCATCATTGCACAACATGATCTTGAACAGTAGTTTTATAGATCTGCGTGTTTACACGAGTTTGTAACGGGACAGGAGGCGTTGCACGTTAGCTAGAAACAATTCCAAATATCATGACTCTTGCGCCCAAACTTGACAGTTTTCTTGGTACACTTAGCACTGTATCTTTCAGCAATACGTCCATGAAAATTGTTTTTGTATAATGTCTAAATAAATTAAATTTGCTTTCATTACTGAAAACACTTTTGCCCAATGTTCATATGTCCAATTCATATACATGCTTGCAAACTCTAATCTTTTCTTATTGTTGGATCTCACAATTTTTTCATCCCTGAGGTTCGATTAAACAGCAGTGTCTTGACATATTAACACATAACTTACTATTCATAACCCTTTCAATTTCTGTGCAAGTCTTTAAACGGTTCTTTAATGACATACGCTGCATTATCTGATTTTCGATTGCTGAAGTTTTGCGGGGTCTGCATATTTTAAAAGCACTGGCTATTTTGTCACTATTATAATAGGATTTAAATACTCTTCCTACACTACTATTGGATTATTTCTCTTTGTCTGAAATCTCTCGCATCGTGTGCTTAACCTTATGTAGCTTCACAATAGCTTGTCTCAGAGAGTAATACATTTTTATGCGTTCCACCAGATTCCCGACTTATGCAACGTTTACAAATGACTGAGTAAGTCCTAGTTATAAGAAAAAAATATAAAAAATTGTTTTACATTGTTTTTCTCAATTGTTATCCTTACTTTTGAAAGTTCTAATTTTGAAAATAAATAAATAAATATTATATTTCTTTTTCTATACTTTGCAAATAATTCACATTTTAGTATGTTATTATGAAGGATACCGACCACCAATTGTAAAAATTCAGCTTTTTACAATTGTTATTTTTACAAATATTGGTTTTAAAATTTCGTCCCTTAGTTTTGAATAATACTGTATATTATAAGTTGGAAAGAATGCATAGGGATAAAATTCTAAATTTTTAAGTATAATAAAATTAAAAAAAAACTATATACCAAACTCTCCTGCTCTCTCTCTCTCTCTCTCGCTCACTGCATCTTCAACCTCGCTCCTATTCTTCATTTGTTTTCTTGCTGATATATGAAGTAAAAATAATTATGCATAATGCTTATAACGTTGTTGTTTACTCAACATGATTCTGCACACTATAACAAAAAATGATATATGTCATATCATATTTCTTTTCATTTTTATTTCAGAATTATTGAATCATAGGAAAATCTCATAGTAGTACCAGGAGAAAAAAAACGTATTTTTCATATTAACATATACGTGTTTATTGCCTTGCAGAAGTATGTAATATATATATATATATATATATATATATATATATATATATATATATATATATATATATATATATATATATATATATATATATGTATGTGTGTGTGTATATGTATATATATATATATATATATATTAATCATATATTATATATATAAACATATCTCTATATATGTATCTATATTCATATATGTTTGCATATATTTGAAAAATTTATATAGTCTGTTCACTATACAAATTTTATTACTCTTATATGTGCATACATATTTCACTATAGTCCCAATTAGCATAATACACCTACTCTATACCAGATCTCTCTAGCATTGAACCCTCTTTTATAATACTGCTTGTTTCACGTTATTTACACCGAAAACCAACCTGTCCAACCTATATATATATATATATATATATATATATATATATATATATATATATATATATATATATATATATTAATTTTATTTATACAAACATTAATGGCTACATATGTGCATACATGTTTCTGTAATCACCCAAGTTGGGGGATTACGTCTTAAGGCCAAGAACCACCTTCAAAAGTCTCTTGGCCTGAAGACGTAATCCCCCAACTTGGGTGATTACAGAAACATGTATGCACATATGTAGCCATTAATGTTTGTATAAATAAAATTAATATACATGCTCTGTTCACTCATTGAGCACTATTTTGGTAGACACGTGTTGTTTCATTGGATGTACTTCTAGGAAACTAAACTCTACTGGTTATATATATATATATATATATATATATATATATATATATATATATATATATATATTGTGTCTGTAACTGTGTGTATTGCAAATAACACCTTCTGGATTAAAGTTCTGTAGGGTTGCAGTAAACGAATGTCACATAACATTTTATTCAGTTTTGACAGTTAGCCACTATCTTACCTTAATTTGGAACTCAAATTTATACAAAATTACCTTTCATAATAATATCCTCTATTTCATCCTGGGAGCAACATCATCAAAATCGTTTAAATCTTTCGATAATAGCACAATATTCTCATTAGATATGAAGTGCTCATTAATCAGCGGGAGGAATTCTGTACTTTCGAAGGATATGGAGTTTAACACTTCGTAACTGGTTCAACACCACATAAACATAACATAGACTTTCCTTTTTTCCAATCCAAAAATAATAATGTTCCTCAACCTAATCCCGCTCAATCTGGTTGGCTTATCTTTAAGCACCTCTGTATACCGAATTAACGGTATTTGTTTTCTTAACGAACGCTAATATTTCATTGAAGTATAGCGACGCAATTATACTTCCTTTTGCACTATGAGTCAATTACTGCGTTTATTGTTCTATACTTTATGGTGAAGTTTGCATTTCCTTTCTCCCTCTCTCTCTCTCTCTCTCTCTCTCTCTCTTTCTCTCAGAACATAATAGATATCTATATATTCTTTTTCAACCTTCTGAAACGCCCTCTCTTGATCACTGTATCTTTCCTTCTTATTATCGCTCGCATTTTTTCTATTTCTGTTTATGTTGAAGAAAAAAAATTTCGCAGCGATACTGCAGAAAAAAACAACACACTTTTATTTCCTCTCTCTTTCTCTCTCTCTCTCACTAGCCCTCCTCTCTATCACCCGCTTAACTTCTTTGTACATTTCGTCCAGTAAGTAATTATATTTTTCAAATATTGCTACGTTATATTACATGCATTTAAAAAAAGTCCCAGGTTTTGGGGGATTTATTTTACAAACATTAGATTTGTTGTGGGATTTTGAGAATCTAGTACGTGCTTGTGTGACATATTATGCAATAACTAACCATTTTTTGTGATGTCAGCCTCTAATAGACAAGTATATCCAGAATTGTAAAATTCTGTCCTGAAATTGTATTGTCACAGGTAAAGAAAATTCCAGAATGCAATCTGAATGCGAAGACACCTTAGTAGAACTATACGCAAATATATATGTTCTAAAATTGAAAAATGCAACTGCAAATGAAGGCTTACCCCAGGCATGTTTTGGACAATATTATATAATTGGATCATATGTTTTCGTGTAGCATAAGGTATTCAAGAAAGTAACGCTGTCTCTTAGAGACAGTAAGTGGTGTTCCAGGAGTAAGAAAATGAGAACACCAGAATGGATTGGACTATGTGTGCATTAGAAAGTATTTGACTGGAAATTTAGAAGACTTAATAAAAATGCAGATTACATATTTGCTATTTAAATGATTTCGATGTCGTAAAAATGCGCAAGCCTAATACAACTCTTATACCTTCAATCTAGACAGGTTATATGATGTACACTATAGACATTTCTCAGCTCATGTAGATATTGCACCGTATAAAAATGTGTTGTAATTTTTACGTAACAAACAGGATAATATGTGAAACAAACTCTCTACAACGTAATGTATCATGCTACAAATATACCGAAAACGTAAACAGACAAAATTATCAATCCAGATATGCATCCTGGTTAGAAAAGGGATTGTCACATTTTCCGCGTTAAAATTGCCGAAAATATACGAGGATTAAATAACCCTATTAGCGGCGTTTGATATGCTCTGTTACAATAAAATTAGGAATCAAGTCAGTAATAAATTTATAGAATTCAATTTCAATAAGAAAATATGAAAAATGTTTCAGTGTTTCCACTTAGTAACACATTTATTTGTACTATATTCAGGAAATTTTAATAACATTGGCACCCACATCAAAATAACCGACGATAATTGTGTATAATGCTTCGTTAATGACGTGTTTTTGCAATAATGTATACTATAATTACTTTCGCTGTTTTACTTAAACTTCGTATATTTCAAACTGGAGTTATACAGATCTGTTAATGTATATCAAATTTGTGGAATTACGCCCGCTCTTATATATATATATATATATATATATATATATATATATATATATATATATATATATATATATATATATATATATATATATATATACATCGCGTATATGAATATTAGCCTTATGATCGGTAAACTGTGTGATAGTTCGAACGCTTGTCACAAAAATATTACAAACACCTTTATTATAAGAGATACTAACCATATCGCAATTCTGCGAAATAACTCAGAAGCAGAAACGTGTACACAAAGAGAAGAAATTTACAGGGACATTTCGCAGTGCTTTACGCCGCGATGGTTTTTCCATGTCAGTAAAGATAAAATTTAACACCATGATAAGCGTCGGTTCTAACTATGGCATTATAAGGAAGTAAAATCTAATGAGACTGTTTGAAAATCACAGAGACAATATGTATCCTGACAACATGCACACCTTATTTAACATATATTGTATCAGAGCTCGTATAGGATTAAAGAAAATACAATATGATATGAAAATATTTGAACCATCTAAAATATGATTATAACTAATTATTAATACAGAACTCATAGGAGATACTCCCAGACAGACAGCTTCTATTAAGTATCACAGGGTTCTTCCCATTTGTTTATGTGTTAAAATTGTCGTAGACTCTTGTAAAGCCTGTATGTAATTGATATACAGCTTATAAGATTCGTGGCAGTTTTCTATTATTACTGGTGTAAAGTACCAGATATATCAGGAATTAGAATACCCCGAACTAAAGACTGATTGTCACAGATGGTGAATTATTATAATGCAATCTGAACGTAAGGGGATTTTGAAAGAACAATGTGCAATAAATTTTTTTTTTTTACTTAGGCACTGCTACTTATCAAGACAAATATGTCACTCGAGGATAATGTTTAAAAGAATCCATAAGAAATTGAGCAATATGGTAATCTTAATAATGGAACTTCGGTAAATTTGTTAAATTAAATGTAATGGGTCATCAAAAACTTGTTTACCTTAAACGTGAAGACAGCCATATTGAAGTCAGGTGGAAAGCAAGAAAAAGGAAGATAATTCCACAGGTGTGCAGTTCTAAGTAAGAAGCTTTGTTCATGGAATCTGTGTTTAGGTTTAGGGACAGATAAAGGGTGGGGGAAATTAGTGATAGTAGTTTCTGCTAGACGGGTGTTTCTTGTAGATATCTGGCGAGTGGAGCTCAGCCGAGCACTTGCCATGAAACTAACTATAAAGCAGAGACAAACTGTTTTAAATTAGAAAATAGCACAGAAACCTGTCAAATGTTCCAGCCTGCTTTTTGACCATCTGCATGGATCGAGCATCAGTTTTTGGAGTAACATAAGCAGTTCAAGTTATGCAGAAATCTGTGAAAGAAAATAGGAATCAAGGAAGTCAAAACAGAAGAGTTGATCAGCCAAAGAACCTACTCCGATCGATAAGGATCGTTAACTTTATATATAGACAATAAGGGCACACTGTAAGAATCGTGTGGGAACTGCAATAACAATTAATTACGAGGAACTGAATATTTGCAAGAAGTTTGTCAAAAGTGTGTTCACAGATAATCAGAAATAAATACGCTTTCCCGACGAAAGTACGATTCTCTACCTGATTAATTCAGATCCTGCAGTCCAGAACCTTTTTCTTGTGACTTTTGGTTGTTCTTTAAACTCAAGTAAAACCCTTAGAGTCTATCGTCATGATACTGTTAAGAAGATTGAAATTTCAATGCCATGAGAATTTTGCACGTTTACTCAGACGAATTCCATTAATTTTTTGAGAGTGAATTCCTTTATTTTCTAGGCATATATACATATATATATACATATATATAAATATATATATGTATGTATGTATGTATATATATATATATATATATATATATATATATAGAGAGAGAGAGAGAGAGAGAGACACAATCATATATATACTTATATCTATATACACCGATATATACATATTTATGATTTGGAATTTTTTGGCGGATCGGTTGATAAGTACCTCCATTTTTCATTTGTCAATCGGGATAAACTTTGTTTCGTTTTTTAAATAATTTCTAGTACAATCTCTTCTTCAATTATTAGTTGAGTTTAACTGTCCCTGTATTGAATGACATTTCTGTTTTTTTTTTCTCTAACCATGTACTTGTTGTCCGCCTTTACACAATACATTTAATTAGTTTCTGTTTCTATTTCATACTCTACAGGAAGACAGAGGATAAAAGGGGGGAGAGAGACAGAGAGGAGTGGTCGGTTCAGGAGATAATGTGAGGATTATTGTATCGAGGATGTTTCCCGTCTTATTTTTTTTTTTTCGAAAACTAAAGCATTCTGAAGAAATTACTCTTGTTAATAATCGAAATAAAAATAAGAATATGGGATTATCTACCAATACACATTATGGTGTGTTCTTATTTACGCGCCCCATATATATATATATATATATATATATATATATATATATATATATATATATATATATATATATATATATATATATATATATATATATATATATATATACACATATATATATATATACTTGTTTATTGTTATATAAACATGGTTACATCCTACTGCTACAAATAGCCACTTGTTTCAATCAAACAACAGATATCATCAGGCAGCGACTTGACTATTCAAAAGTTCAATGAATAATCTTATTATTCATTGAACTTTTGAATAGTCAAGTCGCTTCCTGATGATATCTGTTGTTTGATTGAAATAAGTGGCTATTTGTAGCAGCAGGATGTAACCATGTTTATATAAAAATAAACAAGTATTTCAGCTCTTTTTATTGAGCACTATCTACCAACCTCGTTGAATTCATTAGTCCATTACTTTTGAATAAAAAAACCCGAGTATATATATATATATATATATATATATATATATATATATATATGTATATATATATATATATGTGTGTGTGTGTGTGGGGGGGTTCTATAAATGATTTTCTATGGACTCATATTTTGTAATCGCATTTAATTTTACTTCTTTATTTTAACGTGCTCTGGCACGTACGGAACGCATGTCTTAACAATCCATTTTAAATTTCAACGATGTTCAGGCGCATGGGATCTAATGGGTTTCTGTTTATTGAATTAGTCTGAAATGTTCGGTAGAATTTCAGTATTGGAAATTTATTTGTAATTCTATCGACTAGCATTCCGCCCCAAATTTAACTGATTTTTAGTACAGCGAACGAAATACGAAAATCCACTATATATCCCGGTAAAAAAAAAAATATATATATATGACATAGTAATGCCTTTACGTCACTGCTTGATGTATCGGAATTCGGTAAATATGTGTCCAGATAATCCCCATAAATACTTTAACATTTTGTCATTTATTGGAATATTAATTGAGAACAAATCGAGAAGCTGCACGTGTTAAAAATCAACATGAATTTTTTCCCCATGGATTTCGGTTTTCCAGCAGTTTTAGAGTCAATACTGTTCAAATCGATTATTTGCCTGCAGGAAGATATATGTTCGTCCTAATTAAACAGCAAAAGAACATCGCTGAAAGGACGAGATTGTAACGCTCACAAGATGTTATGGTTTTTTTTTTATTATAAGAAAATCGAAATATGTTATTTTTTCTCACATACGCTAGCGCCTTATGCTTGGCGTTTATATTTAGATCGATAATTCAATACTATGGACTTTTTTCGAATAATAAATGGACATGTTTGAATGTTACTAATAATGTGACTAGATTATTACTCTATCGACGCTAAAATCAATTCAAGCTATTTCTATGGAACATCAGTTTTTTAACATGTATTTTAAGTTACAGAAAATTATATGTTTGATATGTTTTTAGAAGCTGATATAATCGTCTTCTAAATAATACAAAAAATATAAAAGTCGTGATTTTTTAAGCAACAAAAAAGTAAGGGTAAGTGATTACGCAAGCCAAATAGGCAAACCACATTTCTGAGGAAACATTTTTAAAATGTTTATAAAATTATAAACTGTATTAAAAACCAGTCATTGGAGTCTGCCCCTCAATGGTGTCATAAACAATAATAATAATAATAATAATACTAATAATACTACTACTACTACTACTAATAATAATAATAATAATAATAATAATGGACACATATAACAGAAATTAACCTACAAAATGCATCTTACAAGGAGACACAATTACTGTTCATCATAGCCATGATGCAACTGAATCGTATTCTGAGAAAGTGCCAAGTCTAATAGAAGTTTTCCAATGCATAGGAAAAATGTACCGCCTAATGTAAATGGACGATGTGAAACTTTTCGCAAGGACCGCGAAGGAGGTACACACAGAAATTACCACTACCAGAATCTTCAGCCAAGATATCCAAATGGAATTTGGAATTGAAAATGCACACTACTAGTTATGAGAAAAGTGAAAACTGGAAACGACAGAAGGCATTGAACTACTCAAACAAACGTAGATTAGGGCATTAGGGTAACAAGCTGACTTTATATACTGTAGAATTCTGGAAGTGAACACTATCAAAGCAACAGAAATCAAATAGAGAATTTGAAAGGAATACCTTAGGAGAACAATACAACTCCTGGAAACGAAATTGTACAGTAAAAAACTAATAAAATGTATAAATACATGGGCAGTATCACTAGGAAGTTACTCTTCATCGTTTTTAGAGGGGGCGAAAGAAGAACTGAGGCAGCTCGACCAGAAGATTAGGAAATAATGGGCACGCATAATGCACTGCACCCAAATGACGATATTGAAAGACAACGTGAAAGGACAGACGGCTTGAGAGGACTGGTCTGCATAACAGACTGTGTGAATAACAAAAAAATAGAACAAGAAAATACGTAATACAAAATAATGAAAGGATAATTATGTCAGCGATAGGCACTCAAATAACCTACAAAACAGAAAACAGAGAGACAAATGACAAAACTCGAAAAGAAAAATGGGAAAAGAAACAACACTACGAAAAATTCATAAGAATGGCAAAAGATGAGAATAACGAAAACACCTGGACAGGGATGCGAAAACGACTTATACACTAGGAAACTAAATTCCTAATAACTAAAGCACATGATACCTCGATAAAAACCACACATATCAAAGCAAAGATCAATAAAAAACAAAAAAAACAACAAATGCAGACTCTGGACAAAGAGACGAAAGGATAAACCAGATAGTAAGTAACTGCAGCAAACTGTCCGAAAAAGAAATATAAAAAAAAGGCACGACCAAGTGGGGAGGGCGGTGCACTGGGGATTGTGCAAACGGCTGCATTTTGAACATACAGACAAATGGTACAATCATAAGCTCGCAATAGTACTCGAAAATGAGAACAACAAAATCCAATGGGACGTAGACATGCATACGGACAAACCCATCCTTGCAATGAGACAAGATTTCATACAAATAAACCAGAAAACCCCTGCCAAATTGTAGAGTTTCCTGTCCCAGCTAACCACAGGCTGAGTATGAAAGAAAAGGAGAAACGGAGCGAATACACAAATCTAGCCAGAGAGTTAAAATGGATTTAGATGGTGAAGAAAATCAATATAATACCTGTAATAGTAAGAGCACTAGGAAGAATTCCGAAAAAAAAAACATTGAAAAAGAATGGGAAATTTGGAATCAGGATAATGGTTGCAAAAGTATAACGGTTAACGATAATGAAAACAGAGCGCGCTGACCAGACCTCTGCGGAAAAAGCGCGAGGAGAAATGGGACCTTGGGAAGGCTTAGTTCAACTCAAATTTCAGTATAGACGCAATGGCCGCTGCCAACGAGAAAGCACTGGTAAGAGGCTATTACGATGAGGTAAATTTATTAGCAAATGCTACCGAAGAAGGTGGACATAGCTAGGCATGTATGGAGATGGTCCCCAATTAGATATTTGATGCCTTGTGTGAAATCTCCATGTGACCCAATGTTATTATTATTATTATTATTATTATTAATAATAATAATAATAATAATAATAATAATAATAATAACAACAACACACGTTAATGCAAAACAAATTACTGATTTCTTCTTGCGAATTTATATAGTGCGTTCAGTAATGCGTTTTTAAAAATAGCAAGTGCGAACAATTGCTAATCATCGTAATTATGTGTAGTAACTAGATAAAGGTAATTAATATATTAAGGTAAATGTTCTTAAAATATATATAGCGGATTACAATACAACAATCCACGCTTTATTAGGAAATTAACAAATTATTTGCCTTGACAATATATTCTTAAATGCTAATAATCTAATATATAAATATACCATTTATACATAGCATCGACGTGCTCAAATATAATAAGCGGGTCGTATTCATCGCATAACAAAACGGCGCGGTAATAACATTTAAAAAGAACAGTATTTTTTTACAAAATGTGGAGAGAGAATCATTGTGAAAAGAATTATATGTCTTCTGGGGCATATATGTAATTGGTAATGTTTTTACAATCATTCGACTAACAAAGCTACTACATCAGAAAGGTGAGAAGTGTAAAATATGAGAACTACCAAAAATAGAGAGAATTATAAAAAAATGAATTTTTATAAAGCCGGACAATAGGCATGGTGAAAAGATACTCAAAGATACTGCTAACCGATGGAAGGTAGTATGAAAAATGTAAATTGACAGTAAATTTACAGGAAGGCTCGAGTTTTTAGTCCTTACACAGCAAATATCAGCCATCCAGTTGAGTGAGGAAAAGATGGCTTGACTCATTTTAGAGATTATAATATTGTAGTTGCAGAATATAGCAAAGTTGAAATGCATTGAAATTTACTGATTAGGTGCCGGGAAAAGGATAGAATGTATAGTTTTATCATTTTTCCGTGAGAACTCGGGGCTACGTTGACAGCAACTAATAAACATAGTGCGAGAACGCTTCTGTTGCACACTGGCAAATTTTATGACAGACGTGCAGGATGCGGCGGTGAATGCATCGTTTTGAATCTCGTTAAAAAGAAAATACGTATGTTACTCAGGAATGTAACTGACACCAGTACCAATAAGACCTCCTATTGGGGGGGCGCTTATAAAGGGATTGAGTAAAACGGATTTATTTGCGGCAAAAGAGAGGATGTGTGCTGAAAAATCTATCATATTTCATTTTATTGTTACATCTAAATTGTTAAATCATATAAACTAATCAATAAAGATAAAGAATTTGCCGATTTATTTTTCTCGAGAACGAAACTCCTAATTTTTTGTAAGTTGATTTTGTTGATTTTAGATGTTGTTGTTTATTGTTAGTTGGAGCTAGTTAAAAAAGAAATGCTGGAGGTCGGTCAGGAAAGTAACAGACACAAGTACCAATATGACCTCCTGTTAACGGGGGTTCGGCACTTAAGAGATGCAGTAGATGAATAGGGGCAGAAACTTCGTAGTGGTTTCTTTTTGATGATCATGGTACGGTAGCCGATTGGAAGGGGGCAGCTGTCATGTACTGTGAGTAGTTCGTACAAATGTAAATTAGTATATTTCTTGCACATTGGTTTATCTGATAAATGCTCATAAAATTTCTCAATCCGTCAAATATCAAACATTGCTCCATATTTTCGAGGATTTAATTTTCAATAAATGGGTGATCTAACATCTACTGGTATTTATTACGCATAATCTTCTGCAGAAGTTTAAATCTCTGATATTAAATTTACACTTAACATTTAGCATCGGCTCAATGGCTAATTCAAATGAATCTATGCAGTAGCTGAAATCCGGCAAACAACAATAAATTAATACCTTTTCATATAGTCAAAAAATATGTTATATTGCTGTTAATATCGCAGGTGTGGGGATTATTGCAACATTGAACTCGTTGTAATTTGCTGATATATTACTTCTGGGGATCTCGGAATTATTATATAGCACTATATCGCTTAACACACGAGTGGCTTCTTCTGGGCACATTTTTTAACCTACTCGTGTACTCCATAAGTTAGTACACACATCTTAATGAGATTTTCCTGTTACTAGAGCAATATTATTCTAAATTACGCTAGAAACTCTGTAAAATTTATAGTGTGTATTGGCAGTAATCACATATATTTTTGTAAGAGACGAAGAGAATATCGTCGTAGCAGGTATTCATAGTTGGGAATGTGATGGCTCCCATTACCATCAATTTTTGTACAACTTTACTTATATTACATCTAAGCATTTGTTTTATTTTCCCAAAAATCCCGTTGTGCGAACATTATTGGAACATATGATACATACGTTTGAATTAGAAGTCGTGTTTAATATATAGACGAGCTTTCAATAGGTAGTTATTCTCTACAAGTGATGTATCGGAAAATTTTTCTGTGAGTTGCTGTTATGTACGGATGCTAAATTTTAGAATTTTTGTAACGAAACGCGAAAGCTCCTTTTTGTGTTTGCACACAAATGTATTTGCTGAAATGAGAAGAATATCAATTTTCATAGCGCAATGCTGATTTCTGGTTGCTTAGAAACAAAACGGGAATTAATTTGATCCGTCAGATCTTTTAGTACTTTTGTATAAATAGAATCTCCAGAACGTAAAAGAGGATATCCCATTAAGAAATATATTGCAGGACACTCCTGTTTTTATATAATATGAATTTCCTTTCGGTGCACGATTACTTCTGTGCAATATATATATATATATATATATATATATATATATATATATATATATATATATATATATATATATAACTACTTCATTTATTCACATAAATTTATTATATGAAATTATAGATTTATGCTTAAACTTTAAGTATTTACATTAAAATTGCTCAATACGTAGGTAGAGTTAGTTAGTAATTTATAAAATATATATGGCGATTAAGCTACACTGAATATTCTGCGTTTCATCCAACTATAGGATTCGTCAGGCTTATGCATGAATTCTGTGGTTGCTTCTTGTTTTTATATATGTTGAGGATTTCTAGTAAGCCAATCAGCTTTCTAGTATCGACCGCGCCCCTTCCTTGCAGCCAATGGACATGCATTTTGTCAAACAAAGGATCTGTGTTAGAACTTGCTTAGTGGTTTAAGGTAGACGTTCTCCTTTTTATATATATATATTAATATACCTATGTGTACACACATACATACACATATATATATATATACATGTGTGATCGTTTATGTATATTCATGTTTATTTAATTTATTTATTTTTTTGTTTTCTATTGTTATTGTTAGTTTTTAAGCTATTTTGTATCGCTATCCTAGAGTAAGTTTTATTTTGTGAACACAGTTGTTTGCTATTTCTCGCCTACAGTTTAATAGATTTGGAGGTTATTTAAAGTACAGGATAGAAAATTTTTCATGGAGGCATAATTTACATGCGTCGTCTAAATGTCTGCATGTGGTAGCTTGTCTCATTATTTTCCATTCGACTACCGGCGAATGTCTGCTTTCTTTGAGTTCCCAGTATTTATTCGCTAGTGTTGTTTTTATACGGCGTTTGTTTTAATTTTTGAATGTACTTTTGTGGTCATAGTATCGGGTTTTGAAATCTAAGGAAGTCATGCCTATGTAATATTTCTTGTTATTCGGGTTTTCTTTCGCAAATATTGTTGCTTGATAAACTACGCTTTTTGTTAGACATTTATTTTGTGACGGGGCAATGTGTGCGGTGTCTACAATTGCATTTTATAGACACCGCACACTTTGCCCAGCCCAAAATAAATGTCTAACAAAAAGCATAGTTTATCAAGCAACAGTATTTTCGAAAGAAATAATGAGACAAACTACCACATGCAGACATTTAGACGACCCATGTAAATTATGCCTCCATGAAAAATTTGCTATCCTGTACTTTAGAACTTCAAACCCTATTAAACTGTAGGCGAGAAATAGCAAACAACTGTGTTACCAAAATAAAACTTACTCTAGGATAGCGATACAAAATAGCTTTAAAACTAACAATAACAATAGAAAACAAACAAATAAATAAATTAAATAAACATGACTATACATAAACGATCACACATATATGTATATATATGTATATATATGTGCATGTATGTGTGTACACATAGGTATATTTATAAATATATATATATATATATATATATATATATATATAAGGAGAACGTCTACCTTAAACAACTAAGCTAGTTCTAAAACAGATCCTTTGTTTGATAAAATTCATGCCCATTGTTTGCAAGGAAGGGGCACGGTCGATACTAGAAAGCTGATTGGCTAACTAGATATCCTCAACATATATAAAAACAAGAAGCAACCACAGAATTCGCGCATAAGCCTGACGAATCCTATAGTTGGATGAAACGCAGAATATTAAGTGTAGCTTAATCGCCATATGTATTTTATAAATTACTATATATATATATATATATATATATATATATATATATATATATATATATATATATACGTGCAATAAGTAATGCTCTGGCACACTTTCAGGTGTCTGATCTAGATGAAATTTTGCATGTGCAATGATTTATATGTCTACTGGTTATGTGGCAAATTAAAGCTCTGAACTAATTGTGGTTTCTGTTTATAGGTGTTTGAACTGAGTAAGGTGTGAAATGGAGCCTGTTGAATGTCGAGCAGTGATCTTCTTTTTGTATTCGAAAGGACGCACAAAACTAGGTGTATCAGCATTTATGTAGGAATTTTTGACACCCGCGAAAGTGTTAGTAACATATTTAAAAAAAGTCGTAATTTCTGTTTTACACGTTGATTGGGTCTTTTCTTTATGGATCATACTTCCAAAATAAACTAATAAAGTTGTATATAACGTAATGGAAATATATATTTTTTTAAACCAGTAGTGAAATAAATTGAATTTTAGAGCTCAGTACTTTTCAATTTTCAAACTTTAAAAATCTCTCAAAATTCTTCTATTGACTGTATTTTTACGGTATTTTAAGGGGCAATGCGATATTTCATGTTCTTAATAAACCGCATATAATATTTTCGACAAAAGTTTTTTTTCAATTCACGCCCCCCCCTATTTTGAAATGTTTTTTAAAAAGTAAGTAATTATTTTACTCACCAGGTTTATATATGACAAATTGAAGATAAAAGATCAATAAATAATATATTCAAATTAAAAACAAACAAGTACTGTTTTTTTAGAAATTTACGTGTAAAGTGAGAAGTGTAAATCCTTTTTTTATAAAAACTTGGTCCTTGTCCTTTAATTGAAAAAGAATTAGGGTTTAAATTACATTTTTCGCGTAGTTATAAGATTGGAAAGACAGGGGTCGACTCAATTAAAGCCTCCCAATTTGAAATGTCTATTAAAAGTAAATAATAAATTTACGCACCAAAATATCACACATTGAAGATATAAGATCAATAAATAATATATTCAAATGTAAAGCAAGAAAGTAGTGTTTTTTAGAAATGTACCCGTAAAATCCGAAGTTTAAAACCAATTTTGTTAAAATACGTTTTCTTGTCTTATTTTTAATAAAACCTTGATCCTTACCCCTTTAATTGAAAAAATCGGGCTTGAATTAAATTTTTCGAGAAGTTATAAGCTTGGAAAAACATGGGTGGAATTATTCAATATTTGTCACGAAATTTCTGACACACCTAGCATACCACAGGAGCTTTTGATGAGATGAAAGAAAATTATGGTGATAATGCCCATCATATGACCTTGTAAGCGCTGGCATCGGGAATTCAAACAAGGCCTGTATTCTTTGAAAACAGCTCCCAGATCTTTTGACTTTTGTCATTAATGAGGCATCTATCCGTCAAGTTGAGGCTTTTATTTTGGAAGATCGGCGCATTACTATTCGCCCAATAGCCCTAGATATAATAATTATTAAAGAGTATGTAGAAACTATCATTGATGGTCATTTGCATATGCATACAATTGCTGTTAGATGAATTCCTATCTTTCTTACACCATTCCAGAAGCGAGAACGCGTCGAGTGCTCAAGTGTGAATTTGGAGATGTGCCAAGAAGATTAGTCAAAGTTTTTCAATAGACTGATTACGCAGGATGCAACCTGAGTCCATCACTATGATCCATAGACCAAACCCCAGTCAATACAGTGGAAGCACTTTGACTCACCACCTCCAAAGAAGGTTAGGGTGCATCCCTCCGCGTGCAAGTTCATGCTTACAGTCTTCTGGGACCAGCACTGTGTAGTGATGACAGATTTACTCGTAGGGGGTACCACGATTTGAGGAACCTATCATGCTTCACTTTTGAGGGAATGAAGGGAAGCAATAAAAATAAAAAGAGGGGCAAGATCAGCAAAGGTACCCTTCTCCTCCAGGACAACGGCCCGGTCAACAAGGCGCGTGTCGCCATATCAGAAGCGCGGGAGTTTGGTTATAAAATCATCCCCCATCCTCCCTACACTCATGATTTTGTTCATGAAATAATAGGTTCATATTTGTATAGTCTAGAACTATATCAATATATACAGTTTTGATCATTGTTTCCCCAAACTGAATCTGAATTTTGTATTACTTTTAGAGGACTAAATACTAAATGGTTTCCTTAGCTCATCTTAAATAACAAGGGACTTGTTTAGCTTTGTTAAAATATTTTATTGTCGGACATAGGTGTGTTACTGTGTAACGTATACCATGTCTTCAAGTAGCGTTGAATGGTTTCCTATTATTTCTGTGTCTTGTTTATCGTCGATTCTTCTAGATCCTGTGTCTGTATTTTTATTGATATCATTTTAATTTAGTGTTACTTGTGTTTTTACATTTCCAATTTGTTATAGAATTTTAGCAATGTACATCGCTTGATTAATTTTACTATTTCATGTTTTAGTAACCGTTTACCTTCAAAACATATTATCTTGTCAATATCGGGCATTTGGAATCTTTTTCTTGATCTATTATTCATATCGGTTTACATTATATCACAATTTGATGAGATTAAATGTCAGCGACCTATAAAGAATATCTGCAGCTTTTCGACTTGTTTTAAGCATACCAACATGAAAATACTGGCCTTTGTTTGAATTGTTGTTCAATTATATAATCATGGAATACTGTATTCCAGATTCGACCGACTTGCCGCAGATCGTACATAATTAGTAATGTCTCGACACTCAATTTTTATTTTTCGTTATGGGCCACTCTGGAGGTAATGCAATTTTAACAGTCTTTAAAGTTGAATCATTAAATGATCGTTTTGTTTTACGTCCATTTGATAAATATTAAAATTATATTGCAATGCGATTTTCGATAAAATTCTGATTGTGGTAAAGTTTGTAGTGGGTGAAAACGAAGGAACATATTCTATATCGTAAATCTGAGAGTATACATTAGCAACAGGTGTTCCCTTGTCTTTTTCAACAACCGATGTTGTAGGCTTTGTTGTAAAGACTCATAGAGAACACATTACATATATATCCTTTGGGAGAGTCACTGTCAAATAAGATTTGTTTTTTGTTAAATCATCTATTTCGCTTGCTATTGATATATTCCATTGTTGACAATAGTCTAAAGTAATAGTTTTTTAATGTTTTTTGGCGTATTATCAATAGAATAGCAATAGTCGACTTTATAATCTTCCAAATCGTCGACACAAGTCGGATCGTTTGCTACTTTTTTGTAGGTAACGTTTCGACGTTTAGATCAACATCAACGCGGTCCTAGTTATTAATAATCTTGTCCTCGTCAACAGCAAAATGATTGTCAAAATTGCATTAATAATTTGAGAGAAATGTAAATCCGCTCTCTTCATATGATAGAGTTTCCTCTTTGTAATTATACGTGTCTCTGAATTGCACATATCGCATTATATTTAATGTTTGTGCCAAAAATACAAAGTAGATGCGCCTGTTTTAATCGCACCCAAGGAATATCCTATGTGTTTATATATATATATATATATAGTTTGCTATTTCTATCCATAAATGTCAAGGCTTTGGAACAAAATACAGACATTCTGCTTACACCTAAATGTTTACCGCAGAAAGATTGATATGGGTTTTAATGTAGGATTTAGTTACAGAACCGGTTGCGTATACATGAAGCCATAATTACATAAGTCCAGACGTGTTCGGGACTTTCTATTCAATGATTAGACGTTTTCCTATTTTAAAATGGGTTCACCATAATCTTTCCGCAGTTTGGGTTCGGGGAATTGAATTCAAGGCCGATTTATAATGTTTGATACAATGGTTTATTAATACAAGTTCAGAGTATTTATTAGTTAATTCTTTACCATTGTCTGAGTGAATACTCTTTAATATATTTTAGTTATTAGCAAAGTGTCACATTTGTTCTTTTAAAAATAGACCATCATTAAACCGGAATAATTGTCCACAAAATGTAATGCATAATAAAGTTTTCTCTGTTCACCAATCACAATGTAGATGTGATAGGGGTTGCCTGGCCTTCATGCCTGTCATCTGGTTTTGTTACTTTGCCATTTTACCTTGTTTACTAACGTCGAAGTTTATCAAGTTTTTAAGGTTTACATTTTCATTTTGTCAAGCATATTCGGCAACTTTTTTATGTTTGGCATAATGAAGTGACCAAGCGTATCATTGCATGTCTATACATAATTGCAGGTTATTAGTGATTGAATTACCCTGTCTGAATAATATAGCATTCCATTTTCTTTAATATCGATTACAGTCAAATTTGAGTGCGCCAGTTTGGAAATAAGTTTTACGTTTGCACTTTGTTTAGGGACCGCTTGTCCAGTAAATATATTTTGTGTTTGGATTTGGGAATAAAAGATCGTTTTCGAAAATACAGAAACTCATTTTACCATTATAAATCAGTAGAGTGATTTTAGCATCGCCTCTTTTAAAAACGATAGCATTTGCTCGCTTGCCAGCGGCTAAGTATACACGGTGACCCTAAGGGTAAAAGTTAAAATAAAAATTGAAAGAATCTGATCGCTTCGTAATTGCATGTGTCGTTACTAATAATCGAAAAGGAATGCGTTACTCTTTGTTCAAGTGGAAAATGATCATTCAAAATAAAAGTGTATGTTCCCTTACTGAACTCTGCATATTTTTAATACGGTCCGCTGAATTTGTTGTATTTACCTTGGGATCTCTTGTGTTGTTGTCGCCACCAATGATAGTATGTGATGTTCGTCAATTTCTTAGGAAACAAACATTTTTTAGAAAAATTGTCCTTTTTATTCCAGGTAATGGTATAATTGAATTTAAGGTTTTGTTAAGTGGCCACTATCTAATTTCATATTTGTAGATTCGTTTTATTTTGTTTGATCATTTTCTCAGTTCCATCGAACATCTAATCTCTACCTTGAATTCACTAAAAATTATGGATTTTTTCTATCTTAGTGACCACGGTTGTAAACGGCTTATTCAATTATTCTTTATAGATACACGTATACAAGTCATTACAAGAGAATATTTATCTACGATCACTGACATGCACACAAAGTACGTTTTTGAAAACTAACATGCGTATTTGCCTTACCTTGTCGAATCAACAGAGCATAAACTGACACCACACGCACATACAGAGACACAGATTGACCAAGTCTACTTTTTTTTAATAATATGTGTATTGCGAGAGTTATATATATATATATATATATATATATATATATATATATATATATATATATATATATATATATATATAAGTTATGTGAATTTATTTTATTTATCTTTTCCGTGGTGAGAATTTATTAGCATACAAAACGCAATTTACTACTGGATGTATATATATATATATATATATATATATATATATATATATATATATATATATATATATATATATATATATATATATATGTATATATATATATATATATGTATATATATGTATATATATATCTATATATCTATATATATATATATATATATATATATATATATATATATATATAATAGACTTTGATAGTATTAATCGATAATATTGACCAAGGAAAGCAGGCTGGTGAGACAGATTTTTCTATAAATAGCATCCTTTTTTTTGCGGTTGTGTTTTTCTCCTTTTCGGTAATCTGTCCATGTGATCAATCATGTCGTAAGTCCACCGTCTAATCTTTAATCTCGCCCATATCGAACAAAAAACCAAACGACGCACAGAACTGAGTCGATAGACCCTGTATTTATTACAAAAGCGAAAAGAAATATTAATCCGCGTCAAATGTCAACAACACAAGCAATGTATATATATATATATATATATATATATATATATATATATATATATATATATATATATATATATATTACAAGGTAGTGACCTTTCATCAAGGCCTGGGAGCTACTCAGGGATAAGGGTTATTGCGTGTACAGTAATCAATGGGATATTATCGTAGTAATTGTTAGTATTGGAGAGTTGAAAAAAGTGTCTTACTGAAGGTTTCGATTCATCGGGATTTTTTATGTTGGACTTGAAGAGATTCAAGTTGTATTCAGGTCGGAAACAGGCACACGGAAGAGAGTTCCACACGCGTGCACTTCTAATAAAGAAACTGTGTTCGTGGAATCTACGTTTTGGTTTTGGCATAGATAAAGAGCGGGAGTAACGTTTGACAGTGGTTTCAGCTACACGGGTGTTGTTCGTGAAATCTTGGCGATGGAGACCAGAGATTGTTGCTAAGACGTGCACTTGTCATGGAAGTAACGATAACACAAAGACAGACTCGGAAAGTCTCTCCTGTGGAAGAGAGTTTTCAGGGAAGAGCAAAGGGCATTCCCCACTAAGCCAAGAAGCCTTTTTTGTACTCTGTCAAGGCAGAATAGGATGTTTTTTAGCAGCTCCTGCCAAGATGTGGCAGCACTACTCCATCCTTGGTCGTACTTGGCTTTTATATAGATACAGAATTGCATCAATAGTGAGATAGCTTCTCAAGGCGTAGAAGGATACTACCATTGTTCCAGCTACCTTGGCAACTGACTTGATGTACTGGTCCCATTTCAGGTCAGAAATAAAGGTCAATCCCAGAAGATTAAAACACATGGAGCTTCCCGTAGACGAGAGCCATCCATTTCAATTGATGCCAGATGGGGATCAGAGCGTTGATAATGTAAATATATGAGCTTGCTTTTAGATTCATTACAAGTAAGCAAACACCTCTTCCCTCCTCTACCACGCGCCTAAGATCAGAGGAGAGAGAATCGACGAGAACTTTATCACTTAAGGCCTTTGATGTGTTGCTAAAGATAATCATGCCATGTTGTAAGTATTGGGCATGTTCTGGTTGAAGCTTTTTCAGAACTATTATTGGAATTCCGTCAGGGCCAGTTGCCTTACTGAAATTAAGGTTCTTGATTAGCTTGGCGACCTCACGCACAAGTATGTGTGTGTGTTGCGTAGTGTGTTGTCTGTTATAGGAGGAAACGTGGGGAGTTGATGGCATTCGTCGCCTAGGGTAGAAATAGCTGCAAAGTTCTTGGAAAATAGTTTGGCCTTGTCGAGATGACAGGCGCATTGATGATGGTTGGGATAACATGCACGCTGCTGTAAAGGTTCCTGTTTGTATTTGCCACAACTTGTGCGAACCAAGACGCTGTTCAGCTATTTTGATTTAACGAACTGAGCATATAGCTCACTTGTATTTCATTACTCTTTTACAGTGGTTGCCGTAGTCCTGAAACCAGATTTAGTCTCAGTGCCTCTGTGACGTTAATAGCTGTAGAAAAAGTTATTTCTGTGTGCGATGGCACCAGGACTTTCTAGGGAGAACCATGGCTGGCTGTTAGGTTTAAGTTGGAATTTTTTAGATAGTACGAATTGATCTATACCTACAATTAAACATTCAGTCAGGTCTGATACTATAGCGGACACACTTTTTTTAAAAAATGGATATGATATATATATATATATATATATATATATATATATATGTATATATCCATATATATATCCATATATATATATGTGTATATATGTATATATACACATATATATATATTTCCATATATATGTATGTATATATATATATCCATATACATGTATATATATATTTCCATATATATATATATATGTATACATGTATACGTATATATATATATATATATATATATATATATTGCCTAGATTACTCTATGTATAACAATATTTTTTAGATAAGATTAATAGTATATATTGTTAAAAAATATAATTGTAAAATGTTGACCGCATGAAATCAAATATGATTATTAAAAGCCAATCTTTCATAAACATTTTAAATAGATCACATCGCGTTATTCAATTAATAACAACGATAGTACTGAATTGTAAGGTCTGCATTTTGTAAATATCCTGTTGGCTTTGTCCGGTATCTTACGTGAACTGCCGAGCGCCGTCGAGTAAATCTATAAAAAATGCGGTTTTAATCCCAGCAAAGCCAGCCAGAGTCTTACTTGGCCAAAACCTGGTGAACCGACAACAACTACAGCAAGCAATAATTGCAGTGAATGCAATCAATGGATTCATACTTACTATGCTTTGCGGTTACAGCCTGACGAAGCCCAGATGAATAGTTGGCCGAAACGTTGTGAATCAATTCAGAACAGATGCAGATAATAGTTGGCAATAAATAATATATATATATATATATATACATATATATATATGTGTGTGTATGCATAAATATAAATATATCTATAGGAAGTTATAAAATATATATGGCATATATATATATATATATATATATATATATATATATATATATTATAACTTCCTACTAAGCTCCATCTACGTATTGAGCACTGTTGAAGTAAATACTTAAAGTTTACGCATAAATTTATTTTTCCTATATCAAGTTATGTCATTAAACATTGTAATAGATCACATCGCGTTATATATATATATATATATATATATATATATATATATATATATATATATATATATATATATTAGCAGCTGTTTCTTCTTTTATGTACATTTCATGTTGAGCAGAGACAACACTTTCTCATTATTTATCTAAGTTACTAGCTTCTGTACATTCTGTTCAAATGTAAAATCAAATTTACCGTATTTGCTTAGCTTTCGACTTCCATAAACCGTCCTCAGTTGATTAATGAAATATAATAACAAATAAGGTATAAGTGGTTGAACGGAATAAAGATTAAGATCGTTTAAAATTGTTTAAAATTAAAAAAAAAAACATTTAAGCGTGCTATCCGCCTTGAGCTTTATTGTTTTTTGTTTATTAATACGGATTAAAAAGACTTCAATAATTGATAGACGTACATCTGTATAAAATGGCAGGGTGATTTATTACTATATTTTTGAAATCGTTTTTTGGATTTCGTGTTCTCTAGGCTGCTGATAAAAGGAGATTTTCTGGGAAGTTATGTGACATTTTAATCGACCAAAGATGCTGGTTGGAATAAATCCGATATACATGTTATTTTGGTGGACCCGTTCTCTTATGGGCCATTTGTAGACATATATAACATGTTTTAGTTTGGAATATACTGCCATCGCAAGTAGGGCTGATATTTATTAATAATTTGCTTGTTTTTTTTAATTTTTTGTAATAAATGATAGCCTCTATTTAAGAGTTTTTCCGTGTTAAAATATGGTTGTGTATTATATTTTTTCTTGTCTTGTCTAGTTTTGAATTCGCATGCATCTGGTCACAACAACATCTATTAATATTAATATTGTCATCCGGATGGGATCTTTTACCTTGGTGGGGAATCCTATGTGAGATAATGTCTTGATAAATCTATCGGTGGTGGTGTAAACTTTAATTCACGAACCCTATTCCTCGGAGCATGTCACATCAAAATATTGACAATAACGACGTGAATGAGGCTATAATATTTTGTGATGGTCTCACGTCAGGTTGTGTCCCACTGGCCAAAAGGGGGAGGCATGTCGTCATCATACAACTGTTCGAAATTCTGAGGATGTGGCTGGATATAGGGGCAGTGAGAATTACCAGAGAGGGTGCCAAGACACGAAGGGAGTTGGAACAGGAAATGTAAAAACGAAACATGGACGGATGAGGAAAGAAGAGTACTGTAGGAATGCTTTGTAAGAAGTGGAAGTACAAAATCTGGTGGATATATCCCGAAAAATGAAAGAAGGATTGGAATCGAGAGGAGGAGGATCTAGATGTGACGCGAGTTTGGTATCCCAGTAAAAAACAAATTAAAAATAACAAACTACTTCCGGTGATTTCAAGAAAAGAGATTGAATGGATGGTTAGGAATGAATTGAATAACGAAAGTAAAACTAGCTCTGATGAAAGAACTGAGAGAGTGGAAGTGCAGAAGGGAAATGTACGCGATGATGGGATGCGGACAACTGAGGAGGTATGGAATCCTATGGTTAGGAGAAGTAATGAGAAATAGTTTGAAGGATCTAAGGCAGACGAGATCATTGACTTTGAGACAATGGAGCCAGTGAAAAGAAGCATATGTATGGAGAAGTTGTGATGAAGTTCGAACTTGACTTCTGAAGAAAAAGGAGTACTTCAGAAGTTAAGAGAGGTTCTTCTTAGAGACTATATCATAGAGATTCAAAGTCTCAAGAGTACTGATAGGCGGAAAGTGAAAAACGAGGTAAAAATAATTCAAGGAGTAATTCACATCATAAAAAGAACATATCGATTACGGAATTAACAGACTTCTGTATGCAGCGTCATACGTTATTGCGAATCGGTTTGGCTTATTACAGAAGAAAAATAGATAAATGATAGATGGAAAGCCACACTGGAAGAGGTGGCTTTGATAAATTACTAAACGGTGGCGGAACGACATTGGTAGAATGGAAGCAATAGGAAAAGGAGTTAAACTAGGACAGAAAGTCAAGGACGAGCTATCAAAAAGAGTTTTAGATTGCTGAAAAAGGGAACGATGTACGGTCTACCAATGTTGAAAGAGAAGGTCCATACTGGTGGTATGAAAATTAGGAACTTTGTTGGAAAATTGTATTTCGCCAGAACAACTTTTTCTGGAACAATCAGTCTCAGCTGGATAAAGAATTAAATGGTAGTAAACAGACGGGAAATAACAACACTCCAAATGCAAAAGATGCAAGAAAGTTCTGGAGTGGGATTTGGTCTGTCGAAGCGGGATATATTGAGAAGGCTAGCTGGTTGGCAGAGGTCAGAGAAAGCAGCAGTTGGGATAACCATCGATGATGTTAAAGCTTGCATACGAAGGATTACAAACTGGAAGGCACCTGGTCCAGATGGAGTGATGGGCTTCTCGTGTAAACAGTTCCAATGCCTTTATCCACATATAGCTAGGTTGTAGAATCTGAAGATATCCCTGATGAGATTGTTAGGGGAACAACACCACTGATTCGAAAAAATTATTCAAAATAAGAGATGCCAATAATTATGTCTGCCATGTAAGTGGAAACTGTTTACTAGAATATTTGCGGAGAACATTTTTGAACATCTAGAGAGTAATGGTGTTCCTTACGAACAAAACGGGTGCCGGAAAGGCTCGAGAGGTACTAAAGAGCAACTACTAATTGATAAAGCAACGATGCAGGATGCGAGGAAGAAGAAGAAGAAGAAGAAGAGGGATCTGAGCGTAGCATAGATAGATTACATAAAGGCTAAAGATGATTCCTTATTCATGGATACGTGAGACACTATTGATGAAGGTTGCTGAGAATTTCGTAGGGCTTTGGAGACAAGTATGGCTCAAAGGAAAAAAGTGCACTGACAGAAAACAGAGAGGAGATTGGACAGTTGGCATTAAACGTGGGATATTTCAAGGGGGTTCGTTATCGCTACTTCTTTTTTTAAAGATAATGATGCCACTGAGCATCCTGTTTATGGATGATTTGAAAATATTCGATAGAAATAACAAGGAAATAGAGATACTGGTAGAACTGTTCCTGGCATACTCAGAAGACATTGGGATGGAGTTTGGGATTAGTAAATGTGCGGTGCTGGTGATGAAAAGAGGAGTAAATGTTCATTCGAATGGAATAGTGCTGCCAAATGGAGAAATCATGAAAGAAATAGAAGATACAGAATATAAGTATTTGTGAGTGCTGGAGGGTGCATGCATCAAGAACAGAGCAATAAAGGAAAAAGTCAGGAAAGAGTATCTCAGAAGCGTGAAACTAATCGCAAAGTCGAAACTGTTTGGAGGAAACCTAATGAAAGCAGTGAATGCATGGGCAGGCAGAGTTTTCAGATACAGTACTGGAATTGTCGAATGGTCTGACAAGGATTGGCATGACATGGCTATCAAACAAGAAATGTTTTAGCAATGTTTTGTTTATTTCACATTCGAAGTAGCATAGCAAGGCTGTATCAAAATAGGAAAATGGTGGGAGAGGATTGAAAAGTGTAAAATATTGTGGTGGAACCGAGGAGATGTCGTTGAAGGAGCATGTGGTAAAAAGTGAGGAGTGGTTGCTTACGGTTGTGGTCAATGAAGTGGGGGGGTATGTGAGACCAAAGCTGGATATGTGAAACGTATGGATAGAGAAAAGGCAGAGAAACTAGCTAGGACGAAAATGCATGGAAGACTCTTCCAGGATATAGTAGAAGTGGCTGATGACAGATCAAGGCAATGGCTTAGAGCTGGGTATCTGGCTAAGAGTACCGAAGCTTTTGGTTGTGCAGCACAAGAACAGGCATTAGGAACATAGTGTTCAAAAGAGTGGTTTTAGGAGAGGAAGTTGCTAATACTGGATTTGTGGTTAGACCTCGAGTAAATTGCGCACCTTGCAGCAGCGTGTAGTCGCCTGTATCAGAGAGAGCACTGAAAAAGATACGAACGCATGGGACTCCTGATATATTGAGAGGTGTGTAAGAGGGTTGGGTTCAAGTGTGCTGGAAAATGGGTTGAGGAGGTGCCTGATTAAGTGAGAACAAGTGAGGATGGCAAGGTAGAGGTATGGTGGAGAAAAGTGTCATAACGACCAAGCAATTGGAACATAATCGTCCGGATTTGGTCGTCATTGACAAGGTCTCAAAAAACTGGACGATTGTAGACTACTCAGTACCCTGGAACAGGAATGTGAGAGAGAAGAAGGATGAGAAATGGAGCAATTATGCTCCATTGGCCTTGGAGATAAAGCGTATACACGGGGTTAACACACACATAATCCCAGTGGTAGTTGGTACACGAGAAGTATTATCAGGTCGTCTGGAAGGGCAATTGAAAAAACTACATTCCCGATATTTTAAACGGCCTTCAAACAACTGCAATTAAAGCTACCACCAACATCCTTACAAAAAGCCTTGATCTTTGAAGCTTCTGGTTTGAACCGGGATTAAGGGAACTCCTCTGGAAATTAATCCTATCCCTTTCCAGAAAGCCGTTCATGAACGAAATCAGAATTATTATTATTATTAAGGTTATTATCATTATTATTATTATTATTATTATTATTATTATTATTATTAGTAGTAGTAGTAGTAGTAGTAGTAGTAGTAGTAGTAGTAGTAGTAGTAGTAGAATTTATATTATTATTCTTATAAATGGTGGTTAAAGTCTGTTTAATCTGCTGGCCACCGATGCAATTTCGGGTGTTGCTATTAATCAGGGTTTATTATCTGAAAGAAAGTGACTTATAGAATATTTTATAAATGGAAGAACTACGTATGTTTCTGTACATGAGATTTCTACTACGGTCTTTCATGTCTTTTGGGGCATTTGCTATTATTGTTGAGAAGACATGATGCTTTACTGTCAGATTTTAGTCAAGAGCAAGCGACTCTATACGTCACTCCGTCGGTCGGTCGGTCGGTCGGTCTGTCTGTCTGTAACACTTTTGTGCTTGACCTTTTTGGTTAAGATCCAAGGTATGTTGTTAATAGATGCTGTTCTAAGATTTTAAGCTTTCTTGGCCAAGATCAAAGTGACATATTTTTGTTTATTTTTATTTTTATTTTTGAGGCTTACTTTATTTTCCCCCCAATACCCGATAAGAATCCACCCCAATCCCTACTAGGGATCTCCTCGCTTGTTTTCGGTGCCCTGGAAAAGAGTAGGCAATATAACTACTTAGAATAGCTCATGGATGGGCCTTACTAACAATGCACTAAGCAATTTTATTTGATCATTTTTTCTAGGTTGCTTTCCCCATTCCCCCACACGAACTATTTGTTACCAAATTAAGAACTGCCATTTTTCCCATTAATTGAAAATTTTTCATACACACACATACACACGTTTTTTTAAAATGCACACACACACACACAAAATTGCAAATATATGATTTTTGCTAAAACGATGGGAATTAATTAGTTAGCTTAAGAACACACAGATGAATGAGTTATAGTGGTAAATGTTGCCAGTGAAGAGAAAGTCGCCAAACACTACAATTTTTACTTTAGTTACAAGACCCTGCAACACGCCCCCCCCCAGATATTATAGGGCCTTGAGCCTAAATTTGTTTTGTCTTTTGGAGATTTTACTTTTTAATTTTCTTAATTTTATATTGATATGTTTTAAATTGTATTTTTTTTTCTTGAAACGGAATAAATTAAATATCAAGATCAAAGTGTAGTATATGTTCCGGCAGATACTGCAAGCAAATGCCATATGTGGGGGCAACCCTACATATTAGACCTTGGTAAATGCAGAGGAACACCTTCATACTAATTGTCACTATCCAGCTTCCTTACTCCCCGGGGAGTTGGTCCCCTTTCCCCTTCACTCCTCACATTAAAAATCGGTCTTGTACCTAATTTGCTCGGTGGGGGAACAAATAAACACCATTTTCTTGGAATGTTTGCCAAGATCAAAGTGTAGTATCTGTTCTTACTAGATACTGTACTTATGTTTGTAACTTTGTGATATAAAGAGGGGGATTACTTTTCTGTATAAATTAAATGTAAAATGACCACCCACTTTACGACAAGTTAGTCTCAAAGTCAGTCAAGTCATTTTCCGGACCATTCAAGTTGCTTTTGAAGGATCCCAGTTACTTTTTAAGCATTCAAGTAAATTCAGTTCATTAAAGTCGTTCTTAGTCATTTACTTTTTATTTATTTAAATCATTTCACCCTATTTTTCGGCTATTTTAGTTTATTTTTAAGAATTTCATGTCAATCCTACATTTACGCATTCATTCATTACACGAGAGCACGCGACTAATGGCTATCGGCCTTGTTTTGCATGAAAAGGTAATGCATTAAATTAAAAATAACCCCGGCATACCTATTTAACCGGTCTATACATCCAATATATTCACTATAATGCCCACCGAACTATATATAAACAAACTAGAGGAAACTGTATTCGATGTGTCTAAATTCCAAAAATAAATAGAAACCCTATAAAACAAGCAAACATAAATTTAAACAATTTACCACAATACACAAATCACATATCGACCCCATTAAGTTACGTAAAATTATAGGTTTAGATATACTGGACTATATGTAGGGAAACCTAAAATAATTTAATTTAAAATACTCTCTTCGTCCAATCACTTCGCAAATAGCTACATCTGTTCATGAACTCGCAAAAACCATTTATAAAGTAACTATGATGTATTAATCACCTTGTTTTATAGTTGATTCTTCCGAATATATAATAGACTAAGATGATTCTCGTAAACACGAACATCGGTATGAGTCAAGCAATCATCTCTTGTTAACTGACATGCAAATAACCTTCCCCGGATAGCTCCAGTTATAAGCACCTCACAGCGGAAAGAGTACGAACACTGGATTTAAGGACATACTAACGAAAAAACACTTCTAACTTAGCTGCCTCACACTTTTATGTACGCCATTCAATTATTGAAGCCTTGGTAATCTGTATATGAAAAAACAACCAATAACCAAGCTCAATAAAAAATCGATTGCCCGCTTGAATGTTTTTAAGTATTTAAAACGATTTTAACTGATTTTAATCCTCTTTAAATTTAATTAGATTCATTTTTGCATCACTCCCATAACGAGGATTATAGAGTCCGAAAACGTTATCGATTACGGCAAGTTTCTTTTTACACTTTAACAGAATGTTCGAAAACGAGTATATTAAAAAGAAAAAAAATGGAATTTAAGAGAAACAAACCAGAGATACCTATTATCATCGAATGAAACGTGCGAGTATATATATATATATATATATATATATATATATATATATATATATATATATATATATATATATATAGAGAGAGAGAGAGAGAGAGAGGGAGAGAGAGAACAGACGCCGCCAAAATATCCGCAGTGTTACCTATTTTTTGCCCCTATTTTTATTTTGGCTTTAAATGTTTTATACCTGAGAATCGCCGGTGATATATATATATATATATATATATATATATATATATATATATATATATATATATATATATATATATATATATATATATACAGAGAGAGAGAGAGAGAGAGAGAGAGAGAGAGAGATTAAAGCCAAAATAAAAATAGGGGAAAAAATAGTTAACACTGCGGATATTTGGCGGCATCTGTTCTATATATATATATATATATATATATATATATATATATATATATATATATATATATATATATATTTATATATATATATTTATTTATATACTTGTTTATTGTTATATAAACATGCTCACATCCCGCTGCTACAAATAGCCACTTGTTTCAATCAAACAACAGATATAATCAGGCAGCGACTTGACTATTCAAAAGTTCAATGAATAATTAATTGAACTTTTGAATAGTCAAGTCGCTGCCTGATGATATCTGTTGTTTGATTGAAACAAGTGGCTATTTGTAGCAGCGGGATGTGAGCATGTTTATATAACAATAAACAAGTATTATCAGCTCTTTTTATTGAGCACTATCTAACAACCTCGTTGAATTCATTAGTCCATTACTTTTGAATATAAAAAACCCCGAGTATATATTTATATATATATATTGGCTTTAAATGTTTTATACCTGAGAATCGCCGGATATATATATATATATATATATATATATATATATATATATATATATATATATATGTATATATTTATATATAAATATGTATATATATATATATATATATAGAGAGAGAGAGAGAGATTTTGCGTTTTTTTTTCTTTATGCAAAAGAAAACTAGGCCGATAGGCTTTTAGTAGCGTGCTCTCGTTTAATGAATGAATGCGTGAATGTAGGATTAACATGAAATAATACAGCATTTTTAATATAACTCCACAATAAATAACATAAACTTTTACTCGAAGAAAAGCGGCACTATCAAATTTTTCTCTAAAAAAACAACTACATCTTAACAACTACACAGGTGAAATATATCAACAAACCTCATTAAAAGATATACCAGACCCACTGACCGGAACTAAAAGATTAAACAAATAATATATTTATACAAAATTTAAAACGTCCAATTTAATAATTAACAACAATAATAGTACAAACGCAACACTAAACCAACCTAATATAGTGTATGAATCTATTTACTGTGTCGAAGACTGCCTCCGAACCCACTCTAAAAACTCATACACACATACATAGGACACTACACAGCAACACTCTCGCGATGACTCATCTATCATTGAGCTGAAAATACACCCGTAAAACAACAGCTTACATTACATGATAAAACCTACAGTCGTTCGACATTATTATTATTATATTCTTACAAACGAAAATTCGATACTTTGAAAATTTAAAACGACGAGAAAAATTTCTAGAAGCCATACTGAAAAAATAACAACAAAAAATCATGCAGCCCCTTTTGACTCGGATCGCATTTAATACCGGGACTACTGCATCAATAATTAACAAGAAATTTAAAAAATAAAATATAAAATCAGAAGACAGAAATTAAAAATAAAAATAATCCGCCTCTACCCATTCTGCAGTCACCGTTATTAAAATAAAAAAAAAACTAACTACAAATAAATGAAAACTCAATGTAATAGAAAACAACAACACCAAATATCGCCCCTTACAACGATCGGAAGTACTGCTATAAAGCTCTATAGACGAATACGTCAGACTGTGTTGCTCCCCCTTGATGTAATGTCATATGTTTTCGATGGTATTGAGGTCCTGACGTCGTGCAGGTTAATCCAAACACGGAATATTATGCTCTTCTTAAAAATTTGCGCATCAAGCTGTACTAATGGGAGCGTTATCCAGATTGAAAGTTAAGATTATCCTCGAAATTCCGGCCACAGAAAGGTAAAAATGCTCAGGAAACATATAAATTTACGGCCTCATTTAGTTTGACCATACAAACGAAAGATAAGCCAAGGACCATTGTTACAAATGAAGCCTCACACCAAAACTGAACCTCAGCTACCCTCCAGAGTTGGAAATGTGCACATACGAGTACAGCCTACCATAGCTCTCGTGCCTATTGGACTTGGTTTCCTAAAAAAAAATCACTTTTGACCAATATGAAAAGTAATGATCTTTATTGCATCTGGCGAATTCCAGGCGGCCTTTTCTGTTATTTACATAAATCATTTGATTGCGACTTGAAACAGAGACTCTCAAATTAAATTTTTTAATCTGATCTTAACTGTAGCATGAGAGAGCACCGTTTTCACAAGATTACAATATTGTGTGCTTTGAGGAGCCATTTCCTAAATCCCTTTCTAAGGCATTGTATCATTGTTTTCTCTGTCAGAAGCAGTTCTAAGATGAGCATAATAAAGTGTGTCACGAACTCGGTGTACTGGGGTATTTGAATTCTACCCGTCATTTCATCACATTTCTCGATATGATAAAATAGAAACATAGAGATAATAAGCTTCTGATAATTACTAAGAGAAAGTCGAAGAATATAGTCTAAATATTAAGTTGCCTAAATTGTAACAACAGCAATTATGGTAACAGATGATATTTTACCGAAAAGCTTGATATTATAATCTTTTTGGAATCTCATTTATTCATAGGGATTTTTGGCCGCTTTGCTGACGCTATAGAAAAAATCAAATATAAATACGTAAAAATATAAAGGGATAAAAGAGGAATCTAATGACGCATGAGTTATTCTACCAGTGGCATTCTAATAAACTCAAAGTTGGATTTTTGGAAAAATGACAAAAGGCATAATCGTATATTCAATAGAAACCCGCGATACGGGTCGTTAAATCAGTATAGTGCACAAACAGTGAAATAGGGTGACGAAGAAAAAACATCGTATATTATATTGAAACCTGACAAAAGAAGTATCCTAGTGCCACTGTATGCCAGATTAGTAATGTATACGTTTAACCTTTGTGTAAGGAGTAAGAGTCCCGTTGTAATACCACGCATGAATGTAAGTCAGTAAAAACTGCAAGATCTGTATATAGTCTTACACTGAAAATCCTTGATACCTGCGTCGTATGTTCCAATAATAATCGTCGACATCGCAAATTATAATAGATAATGTTGCTTATATGCACTTATATATCTGTATTTGTAAATGATAGTGGTAGTGAAGTTACTTTTACATATATATCGTTATTTTCATGGAAAATACCTGTTAGATTCTCAATCTGTTGCCTCCACTCAGTCTCCCAAACTTTTAATTTAAAAAAACTCATCTAACTGAAAACACTAATTATAATTTCTCTCACGATTATTTGTGCCCAAACTTTACCAAAACTTAATATCTACCATTAAATAGTCGCATATTCTACTGTCAACCCTTCTTTCATAGAATTGTACGTCTGTGGAACTGTCTCTTGTTTACTGATTTCAAGTTGACTACAATATAGTTGTTATTAGGTTCAACATTAACAAGTTCTTGATAAGCCGCCCTCTTAAGTAATTCAATTTTACAAATTTCTACTACTAACGATTACTTCAATGATGTCCTGTTAATAACCATATACTTATTAACCGTTACATCCAGTAGCCCCCGAGCTTTTGTAAACAGGTGACCATTTGTAAAATAAAAATACAAAACAATACAAACATGAAAGAAATTGATAATGCTAAATAACTTCCTTTGCGTATAAAAATGTTTCATTCTATATAGAGATCAGTTCCTGATGAATTGATTTAATCCCAGCCAAAACTTCCCAATGAACTGGGTGCTAGGCTTGACTTAAATGACATCTGGTAGTAGGATCCACTTAAGGGATATCGGAAATTAATAGTTGCTGCATTTTTACTATTGCTTTCAAGTTTGCTTCGTTCATGAGTGGTGATATATGTTAGAGTAGTTGGTGCAACATGATTAGTCTGTTTTGACATACTGACCTTTCAAGAAAACTGTACAAAACATGTTTAATTATTTTTAAGATAGAAAAGCGTGAAAGATAACCTGTGAGCTAAAATTACTGAACTCTAAATTATTTGACCTATCGTCAGAAACCAACACCAAATAAAAATTATGAGTAAATAATTCACTATTTACACAACTTAAGCATAAAAAACATAATAAGTGTTTCAGTGAATATTCGGGTTCGTCTTTAACTACCAGTGAAAGAGTTGATATACTTTAAAACATAAAGCAAAACTCTAAGCATACATAGTTGAAGATACAAAGAACATGGGATTACTGTATGCAATATTACATTACATAAATGGGTTGATATAACGTAAGACAATATAGTCAGGAGAATATTTAACTGAAAATATATTGTCTCGTATAATCTAGGAGCATTTTCAAATTTGGGGAGAGAAACCCTCCCAGAGAGCAGATCATGATTCTGATCTCATGTGGTAGAGAGCGGTACACATAAATTCTATAATATTAGACCACTTTATGTAAATAACCCTGATAATGCCTATTTACATATTATGCGATATGCTTCAATATTTTAAAAATATCATTCCATATGTTTTTTACTTTCAAATTTTTAGCTTCAAAAATGCAAAGTATTGGCTTACATAAACTAATACGGTGTCATGAACAGTATCCTTCCCATTAAAGTGGATAAAATCTTCGTAGAAGGAATGCGACCATACGTGATTTTCTCACTGTAATGAGCTAACCGTTTCGAACAGTAAATTCATGTGTTCTTTACTAGAAATATTTACTTTAATGCAAATATTTTTTTCTCCAAATTTCGCTAATTGTTCAAATCCATTAAGAGGAATATATCCCAGAACATAGCTTCTGGTCATTAAATTGCCTGATGTGTAAAAAATTAAAATATAGTTTACATCGACGTAATGAATCTAGATTCAATTAGATCATCAGTGCTATCTATCTTTATATGTATCTTTGTTATATGTAGATAGAAAAATACAACATTTAATGCAATATATAACAAGAAGCATAAAAAAAACGTGAATAAACGGCACATAGACCGTATTTAAAACCTCCAGGTTAGCACAAGGGAAACTTACAAAAAGAAAAAGAAAAACAAACACAACCGACAAAACACACATATACACAGGCGCATATAGCTAATCAAATCAACTCTAATTTATTGACAAACAAATGGCAGAACGCAAAAAGCGATGGAAATCGAGCAGATACAATATGTAGTTATAAAAAGCGAATGAAAATTTTATCCGAGACGAATGTAATACTCGATGCAATGAGCTATATTGCCATTCCTGGTATGCTTCTCAACGAAATAAAAAATAGCTTCCAAATAAAACCGCCACGATTATCCTATGCTTAGTACTGATGACACCTTGCCTTTATGTCGATCTTAAAAATCCTTAGAAATGTCTACAAAATTCAGATTTATATTCTACATAAGACACAGGTCTAGATGACACTCAACTGTTTAAGTGAGAGTACGTAACAGAAAGACTGTTTTATTACATTTTCACCCCAAACGAGACACACTGCCAATCTAGATTCACATACCAAGTCGTGTATATTAATTTTTATATATTGCGGATTATTACTCTCATCTTTATTAGTTGATGTTTCACGACGTGTGGATCAACTATCCCTCTGTCCTTCGTCACGTCGTAACCGCAACTGATTTGAACTTCGAATCTCCTAACTGCATTCGCAGCAATCACTGCCACAACAACTACGGATGGCAGTAGTTGCTGCGAATGCAGTTAGGAGATTCGAAGTTCTCATCCGTCGCGATTACCATCTGACGAAGGGCAGAGGAATAGTGTACCAAAACGTCGTGAAACAACAACTAATAAAGATGAAAATAATAGTCTGATATGAAGAAAAAATAATATAAGGACACTTGTTACACTTTTATTTTTTAAACAAAGATATCAGCTTAAACAGATTTTGAAATGCCATACAGGTAAACGTCATGAAAAATATAATTTATATGTACGTTTCCACACACTGTAAAAAATACCATAAGATTTATCATGTATTACAAAAAATGTAACCCCCATTTTATTAGTAAAACCAATGCCATTCGCACCCTTAAACACTTGGTCGCACCAATGTCATCTATAACTTTTATAATTCGAAGGATGCTAATCTTATAACACCAAAAAATTACAATGAAAAATTCAGAAGTGAGCGCATCTTTACAACATACATCAATAAAAACTCTCTTCTCTATTTAGAGAAATTCTAGTCATCAACACGCAAATAATACGCTAATAAACCAACGAGTAGAAAGAAGAAATACTTGAAGCTATATACATTAACACCCCAATTTCTTCCAGCAAATTCCACTTCAGCTAATACACGCTCAATTTAGTGTTGTAACACCCTTCGTTCCGGAATGTATAATATACTACATTATACTTAAACGCTCATTTCACACACACACACACACACACACACACACATATATATATATATATATATATATATATATATATATATATATATATATATATATATAAACAGTCCCATGTACACTTTATTTGATATCTCTTTTATGTATTCACCGATTGCCCTTATTTTACAGGACATGACAGAATCAACGACCGTGGGTTCACAAAGACCTCAATGGGAGTTGGGACTAAGAGCACACTGTGTTAAATTTTACTATAAGACAGGCTTGTTTAAGAAAACCATGGGCAGTTTCATGCGTCAGATCGAATGTGAAAAGGTTCCATCCAAAAGCAGAATTCAGAACTGGGTTAACCACTTCTGAGAAGTATGGGACCGTGGAGAACCTCAACGCTGACAGAAAGAACCATCCAAGCCACTTCGGACGCCCCAAGAAGCGAACAGCCGAGCTGGTCGAAAGAGTGAGAGAGTCTCTTCAGCAGAGTCCGAAACGTTCTGTGCATAAGCGAAGTCACTCCCTCAGTTTGTCCCATGACACTTGCAGGAGAGTGGTGGTGAACGATATCAGGACTTACCCATATAGAATACAGACGCTGTAGACCCTTCCAGCCTCAGACAAGCAGCAGAGGAGGGCTATGGCAGTCAAGATGCTGGTGAAGATCGTCGAGACACCGAGATTTCGTAACCTCCTTTGGACCTCAGATGAAACCTACTTCCATATTGATGGAAAGTCGACCACCCAAAAAAATGGTTTCTGGGGGGGGGCTTCCAGACCCAATGAAATAGCCACCAAGCGCCTGCACTCAACTAAGTGCACGTGTGGATTGCAATCTCTGCCAGAGGCATTATCGGACCAATCTTTATAGAAGAATCTGGCGCAACAGTGAGAGTTACCAAGGAGCTGTATGTGGAGGTCTCCAAAACCTTCAAGAGTTATCTCCAGACCATCTACCCGTCGCTCAAAATCAAGTTCTGCTTCCAGCAGGAGCGAGCATGTTCGCACACCTCAAACCTGTCCCGAGATATGCAGAAAGAGAACTTCGGAGGCCGAGTGATTAGTCTAAAGACTGATTTTGATTGGGCACCCTATAGCCCGGACCTACCCCCCCATTTTTTTTGTTCGTGGCTATCTTAAGGACAGGGTCTAAACCGGGAAACTGAGAATCATCACGGAACTCAAGGAAGCCACCAGGGAGGAGATTAGAGCAATTACCAATTCGATATGTAAGAACGTCATGGACAACTTCGTGCTGCGCCTCAAGAAATGCACCGAACTAAATGGAGACCATCTAGAACATATGCTGTACAACTGAGAAAAATGCTAAAAACGCTTGATGTGATGGTTTGAATATAATAAACTAGCTATGACCAAAGTTTCATTTAATTTGGACAAAACACTAAGAAACGGGGCCTAATTAGAGTGGGGGCCCTTTTTTGGGCGGTCACCCTATATATATATATATATATATATATATATATATATATATATGTGTGTGTGTGTTGGGGGGTGTACATATATAATAAAAGGCATGTACAAAGGATAAAGAATAGCATTACATACACTACAATGCAGTTGTCCATCTATTTTTCTTCTTAGTCACTAATATATTCTGCGTAAATTATTCTCTATAAACATGAATGTGAGGTCAATTGCATATATTTTGATGTAAGCATAGAAGAACTTCGTGTGTAATTTATTGGCTGTAAAGTGATATGTGTGTAGGAAATATTGGAAAGGTAGATTAGTGAATCGTTGCGTATCTATTTACATCCCAGCGATTATAGCAGACATATGTTTTGTCTAAAATATCTGATACGATGTATAGGGATGCATATTTTCATATTCGTTTATTACTCCTTATGTTAGCCCACTTTTCTTATTTTTTATAATTTTTACTCTCATCGATTGACATATTATTTGTAATAAAAATATTTGAAGTTACGTGTCTTGGCTAATTACAATACTTTTTTTTCCATTGTTTCTTAACATCTATTCCTTCCAGTAAAATGGTTATTCGCACGGAATCATCTCGTTTTGAAAAACACGCAAAGACACATATATATTCATGCACATACAGCCATACACACTCACAGACACACACACACACATATATATATACACACACATATATATATATATATATATATATATATATATATATATATATATATATATGCATATTGATTTTGGTCAGTACTAAACGGGTCACCATGTGGGACTTCCAGGTTCTGATTGTGCTACCGAATTATCTGGGTGGTGTTTCCATATGTCCTGGAACTCCTAATTCCACTAAACTTAAACAGTGTTGATTCACAAGATGTGTGGTTACTGATTGCGCAAACCTTGCCTCGCAATTACACACGCATCTACCTTTATAGCGGCACCCTTAATCCTTAGAGACACGAGTGAGGCACAATATATATATATATATATATGAAAAATTCGTGTAAAAATATTTTTCATTTACTTGCGTTTATAATGTTTATCTTAAAACTGCATATGATCAGTTTAATTATAAAGCCATTTATATTCTAGGTAATTTTTATTTACCAGCTTTGATCCTTACTTTCCATATGGGACCAGCACGTATTATGTATGTCATTATTATAACATAGTTAAATGTCATTGAGCATGTATTAAATTGTACACAAAACCAATACAAGTAGTACTTTTTGGTTGGTTGGTTGGTTGCTTGGTTGGTTGGTGTATTGTTTTTATTTTACGGCATATCCACACTTTTCATGTCATTTAATGCCGAATCCGGTGATGTTGAGGAAAATTTTTTCATAAACTATATATTTTTTTTGCAACTCGGTTTCTATTTAACCCATAGTTGGGACTCAAACAGGTACTACCACTCCGTGTCAGAGTGGACCTGGAAGCACTGATAATTAAAGTGTGGCTCGACACTCCCCAGAGGCCGCAAGCTTGGGCCTCACCATCGGATACAGTTTAAGGTAATATCCAGGACCTTAAACAGTAATCCACGGACATGCATATTTCGGGGTCCTACCCCTCTTTAGGTAGCTTGACTGTTATTAGAAATCGAACCCGGACATTATGTATTTCTTTCCACCTTTCTCATACTGTACGATATGATGCTAAAAAGAGGTAGTATTTTTACCACAAAAAACACGTAAACACTACTGTCCTTACGTTCTAATAATTCTGCAATTATACTCACAATTGCGTGTGTTCATGGTTTATAAATTGTGTTTTATTGACATTTCTAACATTTCTATAATTCTTTTGAAAACTTCACTGCCATCTCGAAAAGACGTTTTGTTGGTTCAAGAGGAATTCTTCAAGTCTTGATGTGCATTTTTTGTGCATTAAAGCCTTCTTGAATTTTAAGAAGGACTAAGTTTTACGCAGAAGTATTTTTCATTATTTCAAGGTACCAGGATCTTTTTTTTTAAAATGTATCAATATTGATAAAAATGTAAAAAGGCGAGTGGCACTTTAATCTATGGAGAATGTAATATAAATAAAAAAAATGGAGAACAACACACACATACAAACATGTGTATCGTACTTCTAAGAAAAATGATTATTCTGTTAACGGATATTTCGTATGGATTATGAAACATTATGTAACAGTTAACTTTCTGTTAGTAATATGTACCGATACAAAGTATACATTTAGCTGCTTATTAAAGCGAATAACAATCCATGAAATATTGACATTTATGCTTCACTAAAATGTCAGTTATTGCTCAAACAACATAAGGAAATAACAGGATTAATTTTATATCAATCATTTCTTAGGGTAGAGTATTTATTATTACATCAAACTTATTATATTACAAGTGTTATGTCTGTTGACTAAAACTAATAATATTTAATGATCCATTGACAGGTATGTTTCGTTAATCTATCAGACATTTCTAAAACAAAGTAAAAAAAATGCAAGTATGATTGTCAATACAATGTATTATGAAGTGGAATATGTACTATGGACACTACGCTTATAAGTAAATAAAAGTTCACAATATTTTTCACAGCAGTACTGCCGAATACATGCTCCTATCAATTTAATGCAATTAAATGTAATTAAATCGATTATGTACCCAATTCTACAACCTAAAATACTACATGATATAGCTTGTAGAAATTGATTAAGCATTACTCTCATAAAAAATGATTTCTAGTATTAGGTAGGTAGCTTGGGTAAAATAACATAAAATACCATATTTATTTATAAAAAATGAAACAGCCATAAACATATTTTACATCATATACTCGCAGTCTCATGCTATGGCACTGCCACATACGCGGAAAGAGTATAAATTGGACTGGATAACTCATCGAATTCATAAATTATCAAAACATATTCTTCAATCAATATAGTTTGTGGAGTTGATTGGTGTCCGAGAAAAAAACGTTGTTATTAGTTCGAGTATGTTTTATCAATTTCTATGAACTTTTTAAATATTCTGTCTATATTCGATAGATTTCTCGTTGCTATTATCGTTGACCTACTCTGAGTTCTGCAATGTGAAACCGTCAATATTTAAAGACTTTTGCAAAAAAAATATATGTTGAGTTCGTATTAAGTTTATTTTTCATTGATTCTGTCCTATTTTACCATTGTCAGACATTTTCTGAAATTTTCCAAGCCGATTTTATATTTGTTCTTTATTTTAGATTTTAGCAATTTTCTTTCCTGTCACTTTTTGGCAAAATATTTGAGTCCATAATTCACCAAGTTATAGTCCATCACCTTACAGCTGCTAAAATTCTGACTGAATAACAATATGGATTTAGGCAAGCCCGTTCCACAGCAAACATTCTAACTGTAATCTCTGAACATATATACCATTCACTTGACAAAGAAGGGGAGGGTAGAGCGGTGGCTCTAGATATATCTACGGCTTTTTGTAGAGTATGGCATGAAGGTCTTCTCAGGAAAATCAGATAATACGGTATCACTGGAAGAGCATGAACATCATTAAATCCTTCTTAGATACGAGAAAAATCCAAGTTGTCTGAGATGGCCGTACATCTAAACAATATGGTATAAATGCGAGAGTGACTCAGGGGTCTATCCAGTGGAGGTCTAATATTCCTAATATTCATAAATGACTTCCGTGACAAAATTGTCTGTGAGGGGGGTATATATGCTGATGACACCACGCTCTATAACAGACACGACAGGAAAACAAAATAATACATATCTAAAGATATGGCAGACACACTAGAAGATGGCGTCCAATCTGTAGTGGAATGGGAACAAAAATGGATGATCACATTCAAATGCTGCCAAGACTAAACTTGTCTCCTTCAATGACTACAACCAACCTTCTCTACGACCAATAGCAATGGTCAAAGACTTTATCTGAAAACACATCTTTTAAACTCCTCGGGCTATTGTTCACAGGAAATATGAGTTGGAACAATAATATTGAGACCATTGCCAAACCGCTGCGAAAAAGGTAGGTTCTCTCTACCGTGCTAGAAAGCTACTATCGCCGTAAAGTATCCTGTACTTCTATAAGGCCACCATTCGCCCATGTATGGAGTATTGTTGTCATATTTGGGCCGGTGCATCTGCTACTAGTCTCTCACTCATAGACAAGGGTCAAAAGAGGGTGCCCAACCTAATTGGCCCTGAATTGTCATCCAAGCTTCAGCCTCTGTCCCATCGACGCAATGTAGGATCACTCCGCCTGTTCTACAAGTACTTTAACGGTGAATGTTCCGACGAACTGCAAGCACTTGTACCCCCTCTACGTAAATACCCCTGATAAACCCGATAAGCAGTACAATCCCAATCCTTCACAGTAGAGATCCCTAGATGTAAGAGAGCCTTCTACTCCGGTAGTTTCTTCCCCAGAACCGCTAGACTTTGGAACTCCCTGCCAGGTTTCTGCTTCTCCAACCGTACTGACATGCAGAAGTTCAAGTGGCAATATGACTTGTTTGGGGTGAAAATGTAATAATAATAATAAAAAAATAATTGTAGCTATTCGAAATGTGATTATAATCATTGGTACCGTGTAAACTTTTTCGTGTTTTCCTGTGTTCATTGAAAAACTCAATATATGCTTCCTTATTTTTCTTGTAAGCAGCAGTATTGTAGTTGTAGTATTTACATTAATGTTGTCAAATATAATGTTCTTAATACTTGTATCACTTCGTAATTTCCACTGGTGTTTTTGTCACATTTTTAGATCCTTTTTTATAAGAAAAATCTACCATTCAGACGTTAAATAATACATAAGATGCAGATTTAAACTATTCCTATAATATATATATATATATATATATATATATATATATATGTATATATATATATATATATATATATATATATATATATATATATGACTCTCGGTTTATCATATAACAATTATTTTTAATGTAATTTCCTCAATAGTTCAAACGATCTGAAACTTATTTTTTTAACTTATACATATAATATCACAAGGTGGTTCATGTTTTATAAATGTCTTCCAATTAAATAGTATTGATCGCCGTGTGCGAGTTCCCCACTGAATAATGAATTTATTTTGCTCATAGACTCATGCCACCGGATTGGCTTGTTATAATATTATGAATATAAGATATTGGATTGAATGAATTGTACATTCATAAAATTTTCCATCTGTAACTTTTTATATACACGAGTTAGCTTTCCCCTGACTTTATATTGCATCTCAGTTCATTTAAGTTTTATTGCATCATTTATTAGTGCCCATTTCGCAATATTAATTCATAATTTTACAAAGCGATGTGCTGTTTACATACACACCACCTTATAAATGTGTCTCTTAATTTATGTGCTTGTCGCAGTTCTCAATAACGTATATTTTATTTATTTACAGGTTGACACATTTGTGAGTATTTATTTTCTAAAATGTCTGTATTTACACATGGCGATATCAAACCATTTTCCATAGATACCGTAAAACTTGAATAGCGTATCGATTTGTTTGAGCCCATATATTATTTAACGTCTGATGGTAACCTGAAAAAACATAGAAAAAATCACACTCTATCTTGAGATAATGTAAGCTTTATTATGTGTCAGACTGCGAAGTGGTAGAAGAATTCATATGGCTTTATTTCTTGAGTACTGGCTACTGAAACATAAGGAAATCTCTTATTCGAGATATAATAAACATAAACTTGATTTATAGTCTTAACGGACTCCGTCTACCGCTACTTGTCTTTTAGCTGAGCTTAAGATGATTGTCTTTAACATTACTGAGCCGGTACAACTAGGCATTTTAAAGTAATAATGTAAAATACGTACACCACATAATATGCCCAAAGTGGCAAACGCATTGGACTTCCCAATAGACATGGTTTATATTAACGAGAAACATAACAAACATATTTTTTTACTGGACTCGGTATCATTTTATTATATTATATAATATTATACTATTTTTTTATTCATTTGGAACGTTTTTTTTTTCAAAATTTTTTAAGATTTTATAAATCTCATTTTTCAGACATCAATATGCATATGATATACTTTTTAATTCACAGATAATACTTAAAACGATTTGAGTTATTTTTACGTAAATGCTACAAACTTATCATATAGAAATACCGCTTTTGTGTAAAATTTTTGCATGTATATGTTTTATTTTCATGCCAAAATTTTCCTCATGTAATTAGATAAAATTGAGGTATTCGAACACATTGCGAAAGTCGGATTTTTATCGTGCCCGCTACTTTAATACACAACCCCTCTTTTTAAAATACCTTTCTTATTTCTTAGTAATACGCAAAGCCTGTTGCTTTAAACGGATTAGGAGAAAACATTCAACTTGTCAATCATTTAAAACATAAAATGCTATATGATTTAAAGTGCCATTCTCGTTGTTTTCAATTAAAAATAATATTAAATACTGTCCGTTATCCATGATCCTTAGAAATATCAGAAAAATATAAAAGAATACCATATGTCGTCAGTAAAAAAATAGCAATATATTATCAATGGAATTTCTTTTCAGATTCCAGTCTTTCGTATTTGTTTTTGTTTAACAATCGCAGCGGATTAATTTATCGATGTTATTTGTAATCTGCTTGAAGCCTGAGATCCGATATAAAATGTCAAACAGAAAATCACCAGACTTACGTGGTAAAGCTAAAGTGAAAGGTTTTTATCGGATTTAAAAAAGGGGGAAATTACTTGGACAAACTAAAGTATGAGATATTATCGAAAGTATAAATGCTATATTTCAATGTAATAAGCGACAGTTATGATATTTATTATAAAACATTTTCTTGCATATTTATAAGTGATGCACTTTACAAAAAAGCGTAATATGTGTAATCAAATGAATATTGAGTATTTAATGCGAGGTTGCTTTTATTTAAGGTGAGCCACTTGTTATATTTGTGTAACAGCATCTCATAGCAAAGTCTCAAGTCTAGATATTATTTTTTAAGTTTTGAGACGAGTAATCGGAATCGGAATCAGGAATCGAAAAAGCAACTTTGAGAGTATTGGAATCGTATCGAAATCGGGAAAAAAATATTATAATTTCCTAGTCGAAAACCGATTCCTTAAAAACATGTTACATACAATATTATATTGTTGGCACTAGTGATAATATGATGCAAGTTATTGTTTTTAAACATGTAGTGATATTAACATCTGTATTTATAATAATAACATAAAATCATTGTAAATTCATTTCACTTGTGCCCAGAAAGAGCTACAAATAAGAAGTTGTTTTTTGCCCCGTCGTTTACAAAACTGACAAAACTATAATGAATTATTTGACTTCGAATTTCCCATGTTAATACGCTAGACATATTTTGGTGCCAGTGTTTCTTTGATTTCGGCATTTTCTGTCTTTTAGTAGAATTTACTTGTCATATAAGCATTTTTTCAAGATATTGATTAAAAGCCATGAACTCAAATCGAGTACTAAACTATCTTTGATTAAATTTGCAGCAATTTTATCAGTTGAGTTTATATACTTTAAATTGATAAAACAGACCAAAATACACAGATTGAGAAGGCAAATTTGTCTGCCAACCAAAATGGAAGTGTGTATCTTTTTAAATTTAATTGAAACTATATTTTACTATAACATGTCGTTTCATATTTTACCTTGTATTTTCATGAAAATTTAAAAGTAAAGTGGATTATTTTGCTATATGACGATATTTCGTTGTAGTAGTATTAGAAAGTCTACGACACATCCCTCTAAGAGAAAGTGAAATTACGTACGAACACCCTGAAAAATTTGCTCAGCAAGAAAAACATAATTAAAAAAAAAAATAATTTAGATTTAGTTTCTCATATAAATTTTAAGTAAGAGATTACAGGAATAGCAGTAGTTCTCTATTAGCATTACGATTTCCCTTTTCCAAATTTTCCGAGAAGAAAACTCAATGTATTGAAGGCATGCCCCATTCTAGCATTGAAGCAACCAAGGATAACTAGGTTATCCGCTGCAGAGACGTTTGATATAATGTCTTTCAACTGAGAGTAAAAATACCCTTCGTTTTCCTCGCATGGATAGGTATTTGTCGGTGAGTAGACGTTGATGATGGTGATGTTTCAGTTATGAATGTTGTAATTCGCAGTATTATTATCCTCTTTGAGACTCCGCTAAGGCTCTCTGTTAATCTATTGTCTAGGTCATTTTGATCGCAAAGCGACTCCATCTATTTTGGGTTTCACCTCAGAACATCCGTTTCAGAGGTAGGTTCTTCCGCTTCTTTCAGTTGGCCCTTCTTGCGGAATCTTTTGTTCTGCAATTCAACTATGTCGATAGTTGCGTTCTGAGCTCCGGTTCTGGGTGATGTTCTTCTTATCGTATGCTATATGAGTCAATATCGAGCATTGTTCTGACGTTCCATGTAGCAATGTTTAAATATTGAGTGTGTCTTCCTCCTCCTATTGTAATCAGTAGATTAGAGATCCACTGCCCGCGGATTGACAGTCAGCTAGGCTTTGGATTAGCTTATATTACCTCACCTTTTATAAACGTGTCTCATTCCAGGACAACAGTGCTATGCTTTGAAAGCGTTGCTTGGTCATCCATGCAGCTACGTCAGGATGTCCTCGTGCACACGGCACACCTGCAATCATCACACACGACCGCCTGCACGCAGAGGTCAAATTTTGGCTCCAAGTTCTCACAAATACTACCGTTATCCACAATCACAGCCACAGGGATTTCGACCTTGGCTCTAAACTCGCTTACGTAGTTTAAGTATAGTATCTGTTGCGCAGCAAATATACATCCTCTGAACATCCATGTCCCATGTGGGGTAGAGCGATCCCGCGAAGATTGGCAGCAGAGGAAGTTGCAGCTTCTTGCTGAAAGTAATCTCAAAGCAATTCTTCAGGTTTCCTCAGGTCACTGAAGACAGTGGATTGCCCCAGATCCAAGATGAATACCATCCTCTTATCAGAATATATAAAACTACACTGACACAAACAAAACCGTTAATTCAAAGATAGCAAAGATACTTTGGCACCCTGTTGAATGTGGACGCTAATACAGATGAAGAGATACATAATCACATTATAATATTTTTTTAGCATGTGAACTAATAATGACACACAATTCTCGGGGAATGCTTGCAACAAAAGACGCTGCTACAATTTTTCAAAGATGTCACTATCAGCTTTATCTAAAAAAATAAAGTTGACAACAAGAACTGCAGAAATGCCGATGAATACCCTGCCTACCCATTGTTAGGAAAATATTGGATAAAATTGTACAAGCCCTGCTAGCAAGTTGTCGGAACGAGTCCTAATCGAATCAAAGTGCAGGTTCAGGCTTGAAAATACAATAGATATGATCTTCAACATACGGCTGATCCAAGCACAATATCATTATACAGTACCGGCACTCTACATAGTTTTTGTAGACTTCCGCAAATCATTTGAAACGCTTGATCGAAAAATGCCGTGAGAATTCTTAAACTGTTAGAATACGCCGATAACTTCGTGGGAATTTTCAAACAACTTCACACAAGTAACAAAAGGGAAAGTTGTAGTTGGGAACCTAAAAAAACGAATACTTGGAGGAAAATCACGGCACCAACAAAGGGGACGTAGTGGCTCCAACATTGTTCACCCTATTTCTGAAAACCGTGCTAATGCTTTTTCATAAAAACACCGAGGAAAGTGTTATCATCCGCACTATTTCCGACGGGAAACTGTTCAACCTTACAAGCTTGTAGGCGAAGACAAAGAGAAATAAGAAGCTTTTCCCAGACGACACTGGTATTATATCTTACAATAAAGATCAGATGCAGAGGATAATTGATACCTTCTCTCAAACAGTCAGGAAAATCGGCCTACAAATAAACATAGAGGAAGGAAAATGTGATGTATCAGCCCACACAAAATAACAAAGATCCCCAAGAGCCTATAATCGCAATCAACGGCGACGAGCAAAAAGCTGTTGAAAACTTCAAACATCTATGAAGCACTCTAAGCATAGACAGCCCAGATGACAAGGAATTAATATCCCCAATACAAAGCGCATGTGCCTGTTTTGTAAGCTAGTACAGCAGCTCTGGAAAAGGCTGGTGTCCAGCTGGACCAAAAGTGCAGAGTCTTCAACGGCATCGTCCTTTCAGACTTACTGTACACATCCGAGACCAACCCCCTGTAAAGAAAACACATAAGAAGACTAGAAGATGTTTAGCAGATACATCTCAGAAGGATTTTGAAGATCAAATGGAATGACTATGTATCACACGTGGAAGTTCACAACAGAGCAGACCTAGACAGCGTGAAATTTTCCCGTGCAACTCTGCAACTACGATGGTACGAGCACATTTCCAGAATGGAAGTCAACCAAATACCAAACATGATCTTCGGGGAACTAAAAAATTGAACCCGCGAGTATGAGGTAAGAAGCTTCGCTACCAACATGTAAAAAAGCGATACCTAAAGACGATGAAGATCTATGTCGAGAGTTTGGAGGAATAAGCCAAAGGGAAGAGTAGCTAACTTAATAGTTTCCACAAAGGGGAGGAAGAAATACAGATACCTATTGGAGAAGCCTTAGAGTTGAGACATTATCGGGTATTCAACCTTGGCGCTCACATATGCGGTGCCTATGACCGTATGTTTTACACAGATAGAGACCTACGCCAACACCGCAGGATAAAGAACCGAGGCCCCGACTAGTACTTCTCAAGATCTTGGCATGAATGATGATGAGGACGATGATGTAGCAAAGGTTAGATTACGTATTAACACCATGAAAAAATTGTCGAGGAATAACACATATATATTAAGCAGAAGAAATTACCGGAAGTTCTTAATTATTCTAATGTATTAGGTCAGTTTTCTATGCATTTTTGGAGGTGGGTGTTATATTAACGTTTTTCATGATAGAGTGTGATCTTACTATCATTCCAGTCAAACTTAGGATAAGGGGTAAAAAAATAATCCTTTTGGAAAGCAATTATTTAGTAACGGGTATTATTACGGTGCCTGTAAACATCGTCAGTGGAACACTCTTCCATGGAAAACTAGTTCACTTTGAAAAGTAGAAAAACTGGTCTATTATTGAATTAATATCGATTGAACGCACATTTTTTTACCGTTCCTGCAGTAGATATTTTTAAAAGAGAGTACCCGCGTTATAATATTTTTCAAAATATGTTTAGTGTTTAGTTCTAAATAGATGACATCGATTGTATAAAGTGTTAGTTTTCTACCTTGCTTGCTACGTTTTCAGTTATTTAGCTTATTTTAAAGCGTTTATCCACTTTAACAAACAATTATTGTCGAGTATTTTGTGGGAAGAAGAAAAATTAACCAACACGAGAGGATCGCAATTTGGGAATTGTATAATAGCACAGAATTAAAATAGTTTGAATTACTATACACATTGTTACTCACAGTTGTTAATATATATATATATATATATATATATATATATATATATATATATATATATACATATACAACAATAAAAATGTTATAAAAAGCAAGAAAAGTTTATATTCTACCTGTCTGAATACGTTTTTAGTGTTTTTCTGTAATGTAAAATATTTATTCGTTTCGAAAAACGAGTAATGTTGCACCTCACCGGAGAACAAGAAAAGATGGCCGGGATGTCTTTTAAAACCCAAGAATCACTTAAGAATAAGAAAATTAAACAAAATGTAGGTAGAAACTCACCCAATAAATGTTACGATTGGATTTATTGATTGAGTTTCTGCAACAATTTGGACAACTTTTCGAATCCATGTGTATAACAAAACAAACAAGACACATGTTAAATATTAAAAATAAAACATCGTCAATGAAACCTTTCGTAGAAAAATCAATTGAGGTTGGCCCTCTGCTACAAATTTTAAATAGACGCGTGTGAGCAAGATAAACCATAAGCACACACCAGCGAGAAATCTCCTATAGGGGAACCATATTTAAAAAAATATTTACACTCACTTATTTTTGTTTTTAAAAGAAGATAGTCAGTTTTTGACACGCTTTTGTTTCATTTTATGTTTTAATCATTATCAGAACTTTAAATATGTCAAGTTTAGCCGCCATTTTCTTGTTCATATCAACTGATCGATTGTGTACGTTTTTCGAACTGATTGGACGCTTTACAATGGATAAAACACTAAAACCGTTTTCAGATAGATAGAAGAGTAAATTATTTTTCTTTCCAGATGTTTATTTGTTATACATTCTACATTTAACCAATACTATGTAACTCTGTTGATTATAAAAGAAACCAACGTTAAGTTTTCGAAAATCAGTTACAACTAGACAAGTACACAACATTCTGTAAGACACCCACCGAATCTGTATTAACCTATGTCAAGGTAACATATATAAAGTGAGTTTCTAACAGTCTTGTGTATACTTTTTAGTTAGAACTCATTTTCCTAACTTAATCTATTCAACAGCGCGGTCGCCGCTATTTGTCTTTTAAACATATACAGATAAAACACCGACAAACTAGTTTACATTAAATAAAAAAAAACTACAAACTTATCCAGTAAGCAGTAAATGGATTAGCTTGCCTTTGATGACATTAATTTAATATACATTTGCTTGTTTACAAATTTTCGACTCTATGTGTAATAAAAACCCATTAATATCGCCCTGCTGTTACAAATTCCGAATAAGGCATACCATAAGGAAAAGCTAATGTATAAACCAGAATAACCAAAAACATTACGGACGTGTAGTCTCTTTATTAACTGAATAAGCACTGTAAAAAATCTTAAACCATTAAAAATATATTCGAAAAATCGATTTTGTTTTTGCTAAAACAAAAGAAAACAAGTAAAATATGTTTAAGGTATTGTAGGGTGGGTCTTCTAAAAATAACATTCGACAAGGATGGTAATAAATATGTTTTTTATCGACATTTATTCAATAGTGGGTCAGTTTTCTTACCTAGCGAGTTTTCCATGGACGACTTTTCCGTGGATAAGATTTTTATGGACAAGGTCATCCATTTTAGTTATTTTCTCAATGAGACTGATTTGAACACGAGGTTGGTTTATAATGTTTACACTCTAGCTCTCTTAGCGGGGGTGTTCTAAACTGTGAAAAAATTTGCCTTAATCTCGAAAGATATATTTTTTAATGACCGAGGACGGAAAAAATAAACTGCAGTATCAGAACAATACTAGACTTTGAATTAATTATTTTCTAAAAAAATATTACTTAGAATAAAGTAATGAAAGTGTAAGAAAGTGAAGATCTTAAATTATATCTATTATTGTGTGCGAGATAGATTTCATTCACCACAATAGCATATTTACTCGTAATAAAATTAGTGTATAAATAGTATATATATATATATATATATATATATATATATATATATATATATTTATATGTATATATATAAATTTATATATATATGTATATATATATTTATAAATATGTATATATATAAATTTATATATATGTATATATATATATATATATATATATATATATATATATATATATATATATATATATATATATATATATATACCGTACTTTTGGGGTAATTGCGTCGAATCCGATGGTAATTGCGTAAAAAAGCGCACTTTATATGCCAGGTGGTCAGAAGAAAACTATTAATTAGTTTGATCAGTTACGTTGATTAGTTTATATATATATATATATATATATATAAATAGATATATATATACACACACACACACACACATATATATATATATATATATATATATATATATATATATATATATATATATATATATACAATATTTTTCATTAAATACTACTTTTTTCATTAGAAAATATAATCGATTATATGGGTATAAATATCAATAAATGATTCACCAATAATAAATTTAATCATTGTTAGAAATACAATCAATAAAACTCTATACAAAAAAAAATCCGTCTGCTTTCCGCTTCCACACACACACGCGCGCACACACACACACACACACACGCGCGTACAAAACATTATAGTGTACAAGAAATCTGTCGTTATCTATTATGGCACTTAATAAATGCATAACAATTTATCGCATAAAAAAGATTATCTGATTCATTTAGAATTTTTTCCAATGCGTATTTTGTATATAAATTATCGGTGAGATACAAATAAAAAATTTACATGCCCATTATTAGTTTTTGTTTCACTAGATTATTAAAGAGAAAAAAAACTGACCTAAGCAAATTGTTAGTTAATGTTTAAATAAACAATTTGGTATATTCATATCTCAAACTCATTATTCTCTGTGATAAGTAGAAATCCACATATCCGAACATTTCGTTAACAGACTAAATTCAACGCCATTTACTGAACTCATTCGATAGGGGCGGCGGGGGTCTCGTATATTATAGTTGCATTTCTTCGGGCGTTATTAGAATCGGAAGCAGGGTTCAGGAATCGTATCGGAATCTTTAATTTAGAATAGAATCGGTAATTGTATCGGAATCGGGAAACTTGTAAATGCCCCATCACATATAATTACCTATTTTTGTGTCGATATCTTCTCTTTCCCTGATACTCTCTGTATATTAACATATAGTTATTTTACTTGAAAACTACTGGGATATATCATTAGGTTTTACTTTATATTGTTTTTGGGATTGTTTCGGTTATTTCTGTAAACTAAAGTTGCATTCATCAGCTAGTGTATTAGACGAATAAACATTTAGAGAGTAGCGTGTTTGGGAGAACTTTTTATATTCTTCGTATTTATCACCTATGGTTGAAGTGATTGTTCATTGATAATATATTTATTGCTTCATTAACTCGGAATGACAAAATAGATTATATAGAAACTTTGCCCTCCCTGCTTTTTTCGATAAATATTTAATTATCACGTCAGCTGCTTACTGCGGTTGAGGTCTGAACAAAGTAACTTAATTATTATCTCGAGGATACAAGTATAACACCTTCATATAATTCGATATTTTTCTGTTTTTACAAAAAAAAAATGTTACAATTTATTAAGAACCAAAATCCAATTGATAATAAGTGTTTACGCGTGTACTGTGAACAGAAACGGCGTTTAGACGTTACTCTGGTAATTCTGTAAACCTTTTTAATAAAAACATCAGCTCGACAAGATTTCGTTTACATTGCACAAGAAGTCTGCTATATTGTAGTCAGCTGGGTTAACAGAGAAGAGATAGACTCGAAAAAATATGTGTTGTAGGTAAGATTTTCTAGGGAAGAGTAAACGGAATACTTACATTAGTTTAACAACCGTTTTTTTTATATAATGGAAGCAAGATTTAATACCCGAGCAGATCCTGCCTACATGTAGCAAGATCAGTCTATTTAGGGAGTATCATGTTTTTATAATAGTAGATAATTTCGTCGTGATTAACTTCCCTATGTAGCAGTAAAACCACCGAAGCATGTGTTCACGGAACTTTACAATCTAATTGCTGTTAATCTTCTATTTTACGTAACACGATTCGTTGGTTTTTGTTTTACAGCATATACACCATTTTCGGGTTATTTAATGCCGAATTGAATGGTTTTGAAGAACAATTTTTTTAATAGAATATATTTGTTGTTTTCAGGTCAGTTTCTATTTAACCCATAGTTGGGACCCTAACAAGTACTACCACTCCGGACCAGAGTGGATCTTGGAGCAATGGTAATTAATGGGTGGTTTCACACTCCCTAAAGTCCGCAAGCTGGCGCCTGACCACTGGATATAGTTTAAGGTCATATCTAGAACCTTATGTGACACGAAGAAGATTGTCGAAGCAGGGAACATATCAATTGAACATGAACAGGTATTAGAGCGTTTGTTGTGATTGATATAAGGCAGCACATATTGATCTATTGTGCCAGCTGCACAATCTTGGAGGAGAGAAACTTGAGGATGTGCAAGTATTTTGTGGCTTAGAAGTGTTGATATATACATAAGTATCTTCTTTTAATTTTTTTAAATCAGTTGTTTAAGCTGATATGGAACAATATACTAGATGCCGAACATTCACCCGATATCTTATAAATTGCAACGATGATATTAAAGTTCTGACTGCAAATTTAAGTGAGATTTTCTAAATCTGTTGCACTTTTTTCAACGGTATGTTTAACTCTGATACCTTACTGTATTTTCATTCATTTTTTAGTTGATATAATACTAGGATTCTAGGTATCTGCCGGCATTTTTATTTTTTTTCATGTCATGCAAAAGAACTGGGTATGTTTTTATCTTTTCGCTTCACTAGCTCTCATTTACACATCATCACTGGGGGCACTAATTCCTATAATTCTTATTGCTTCTTATTTTCAAATTAGTATAACAGCTTAGTTTTCAGGTGCGTTATTAAAATGTCTTATTTACTGTTTACGAGACTTTACTCTTATTCACACTGAAAACTAATAGAGCTCGCTAGATTCCCATTTAAACCAATTTGCCAATATTTACTGTAAATTATATCACTTTGGTAAAAAAATCGTATTGCATTTTCGCAGCGATCATTTGATGTTAAATATTAAATCGCTAGCAAAACTATTGGTTTATCACTTGAATTTGCATGGCAGTAAGCTAATCGTCCCAGTCCAGTAAACGTATTTTGATATATTTCTTTTCTCTCCTTTGCTACGTTCGCTTACTATGAAGTTTGTTTGTCCGTCTCTTTGTCGGCGAAATCTTCTTGTACTGTGTACTTGTGTATTGAAGTTATTTACTTGATATGTAAGGCTTGTATCGCATTATTGTGCGGTAGTATAAGTGATTCATTTTCTCTATTAAAAAGCCGGTTGTTACAAGAAAATGTCCCCTTTTCTTGAAAGAAAGAAAATATTAGATGAGTAAAACTGAGATGAGATAGACCGAGATTCTAACAGTGTAATCAAAGTTAACAAAAAGGATAAGAAATAGAATGTAGAATTTCGATTGTTCAGTTTTTACATAAGATAGTTTAGATATATTGATTGCTCAATTATTTTATGAAAACGGAATTAAAATAAGGTCATTTAGAAGAATGAACAATAGAAAATTAAAAACATGTTGAAAAAACTGTTAGGTCGAAATATAGGTTAGTAAGAATTCTTGTCTGAAGACATAAGCGAAGCAGGCATGTTCAGGCCACGTGGATCATGCACGTTTTTAGAATGCGTATGACGTCATGGCTGAAATTTATTCTCAAGGTAAAAGCTAGATTCGAAGATGAGTTAGACAGACGAGAGACAGAGTTGGAGGCGAACGTAGGAGACAGAGCTGACTTTGGTCAAAAGAAGATCCCTTTGGAAGCGAGGGAGGAAGTTTTAATCATGTAGTCGACTTTGAATCCCTGGATATCAACATCATTGCGACCGGTGGAATGTAATAAAATAACACATCATATTTTTTAACTAGGGGTTGTGTCATCCTTCTACCAACTTGAATGTAATGTGTAATAATCTTTATATGAACATTGTCTCGCTCATCGTTATAACAAACTTTGTGTATAACACATCTTAGAAATGTTACCCCTCTCCATCTGTCATGAGTGCTCTCTCCCCTTGTGTATTAAGAACTGATAACTCACCTCTCTAAATATATGTTATAAGAACCGAAGATTGTAAAATGTATAAATGTCGTTCTCCTACTCTCTACTCTGTCTCTCCCTCATGAATAGGAATGTCTCCTATGCAACACGTTTTCATCCAATTCTTTTCATCAATCATTTCTTTTTATCATAATTATGAATCCTCCCTGTGGCCCTTTTTCCAATTCATTTTTACAGTTATGACCATTGCCCCATTGCTATCTCTTTTGTTAGTTTCTACAGTATCTCTCTGCAGATATAGGTCTATATTTTCGTTAGCGTTATCTATATTCTTACTATCCTGTGTGCAATCACTAGGGCTGTGACAACAGTATATTCCTTTCATTGTTTTGACTCTTGAGTATATCTCTGTTAATAGCTTATCTGTTTATATATGGACTGATGCGATTCTAGCTCGATTATGTGTGTCAAACTGCATCGGATATATACACGAGAGTTTACAGAATGAATAATTATTCAATCGTAACATACCTATTCGTCACAAAACCTTCTCAATGAATTAATCATTTCTTCTCGCCAGCGTAGTAACGCCTAACTTCGTAATTTCTGTGTAATGCATTGTGCATGATAATACATTTCTTTGGATTATCAACTATTTGCATGTCTCCGGTTGAGCATATGGACGGCCGAAAGTAAATTATAAGCGTTACTTCCAACCTGCTTATGCGGTTTATAGTTTCCTATATAATAATTTGGTTTCTTACAGTTCTTCCCAGTTTATGGTTATTATACAGGGTGACCCAAACACATGTGATGCCTCCATTATATATTCACTGATTGCCCTTATTTTACAAGATATGGCAGAATCAACGACCGTGAGTACACCAAGACCCCAGTAGGAGCTAGGACAAAGAATATATTGTGTTAAATTTCGTTTGGACAAAACACTAAGAAACATGCCCTAATTAGAGTTAGGGCCCGATTTTTTAGGTTGCCCTGTATTTTCTTAATAGGTGATGATTTTATGGTGTCTCTACCAGTATACCCATGCATCTGTAGTTCAAAGTTTACTTAGTGTCTTCATATCTGGTTGATTACATAGTACACTGATTCAGGTTTTCCCTTTCCATATTAGGAGAATTATGCAGTTTTCTACGCGCCGTTCTATTATATTACAACTGAAGATTTTCTTTTTCATAAGCATATATATTTTCCTTTTTTCGTGCAAAAAGTTTTTGGCGGTCTTTATAAAAATAAGCGGCTCATGATTTGATCTTTTTCAGTACTCTCAGATCCGGGCTTATATTTCATTATTATATTGTTAAGGAGCTTTATGTGCCGTAGTTGTGATAGCAAATCATCTACAAAGATACACCTTTATATGTTTATTTCGATTATATATTGTTATTACACTATCAGTTCATCCTGCCATGATTTTATTCTTTTTTTAATACAATTTGTTATGTTGTCTAGTAATTTGTCGTCCTCCAGTTTTTCTTTATCCATGCTTTAGAGACCTCTTTTTTTTGGCTTTCTATTAGAAGGTCATATTTACCTTCCTTCCTTTCTGAACATTTTGTATTGATCTGTTGTACACGATTAGTATCGTTATAACATATTGTGATGTCCATTCTGTTAATTTTTCTAGATGGTAATAATCAAGTTTTAGACCTGTAGTTCTATGGGGTATCCCTTTTTTGTCTCCTTGTATCAATATTGTTATATATTTGCTCACTTACTTTAGCAAATCTACTTCATGGATATATCTCACAAGTGTTTTACTAGCCTAGCATATACATGTAAAACTTTTGAACTAGTAAATTCCTATTCCGTCGTAATATACCATTTCTAAGTTGCACATATTTATGAGGGTTAACATCAGGGAAAGCTTGCTTATTTCATTTTTTGTCTGTTCTCCGGTATGTTGTAACTCTGTTGTCGTAGTTTTAAACAATCTGAACTTGATATGTTGATTTCTTGTGCTTCTCATATTTGCTTTATTGGCATTTTTGGACTAGTATGTGCGCATTCCGTCGTGAAATGCTACTTCTTAGTTTTATATTTTTCTTAGGACTAACATGTAGGGTTGCTTGCTTATTGCATTCTTTGTTAATTGTTCGGTATTTTGTAACTCTTAGTTCGTCTGAAATTGATATTGTTATCATCTAAAACTGATATTTTCATTCATAGGGCTTTTCATATTCGCTTTAATATTATTTTTGTTTTCTTTTAGAATTTCTTTTGTGTTCGTGTTCCTCTTTGAATATATTTGTGGAATTAACTTCCATTGCTGTGAAGCGTTTTATAGTACTCATCCGAGGTGTATATGCACTGTTTTTGTATTTCTTATATTGCAGCAATTTTCTGTGTTATTTCTCCATGTACCTTCTTACACACACACGCCCGCATACATTATGTGAGCTTTCGCCCAGATAATACCATTTAGTTTTTTAAAGTTCTTCAGAGATGGGTGTTTTGTTTTTCTTTCGTTCATAACTTGCATTGTGTTTTCTACTTTAAGTGTTTCATTCTTATTTTGTTTTCATGTTTAACTGGGTTTGCTCCCTATATGTGCAGCGTTTAAGACTCTAAGTATTCTATATGTTAGACTGTTTTTAGAATTAAATAATGATGCCTTGTCCGTTCAATTACTTATCTTTAACTATATTTACAAGTTTAGTTTTTCGAAGGATTAGAGTTGCAATAAGTGTCTTCAAATCCAATTATTATTATTATTATTATTATTATTATTATTATTATTATTATTATTATTATTATTATTATTATTATTATTATCAATATATTATTACGCTTATCGCTCCGTCCGTTATCATGCTGTGCATCCATAAAAAGGAAAGTGGAATATTCCAAATAAACCTTGTCACAAAGAAAATGGTGTCGCTGTTTAGGAAAAGCTAATAAAAATGATTTGTGTTTCTAGGCCTTTTGGCTAAGATCAAATTGTAGTATCTGTTCTTCAGGTGCTACATTTCAATTCCTTCCCTCTCAGTAGAAGAGAAATCCTTTACGACCAAACAATTTTTTCTCACGTTAAAAACCGACCCTGGTATCTAAATATCTCTCGTGGGGAGGCATTGTGAATAGGTACTATGCTTAATGTAACAAAATTTTAATATTAAAAAAAGAAACTGGAAAAAGTTATTTCTGATTTAATTAAAAAATGCCCTGGGAGTGTTAGTCCTGATTAATTATGAAATGCCCTGGAAAATGTCCGTTCTGATTATTTATTTTTTTTACTTACCTCCCCACAAGGGCGACATTGGACATGAGATTGGTTAAACATTGATGGGGAAAACAGCTCCCTAAAAGGGGATCCGTGGTCAATGACAAAAGAAAAGAATTGCATCAGTAATGAAGGATGTTTACTTCATTTTACCAAGCCCAAAAAAGGGGGGATTTAAGTCACTGGAATGCTGAAACTGACACTACACTCAGAAATCTATGTTGAAGCAATGGTTACCTAATCGCAAACCGTGTTAATGTTTTTATGTATTACTTTCGAAAAGCTGCTGCAACAGTTTATGATTTAGACATTACGTTATTTCAAGTATATTTTAAGCAGTGGGTTATGGTATATGAAGTCAGTCCCGAAAATAACTCAAACCTTTTACGATTTAAACATTATTTTATTGCATGTATATTTTTAACAGTGGGGTGGGGAATATGAAATCAGTCCCGAAAATGGGAGAAAACGTTTACGCATTATACATTGATTTATTCAATGCATATTTTTAACATTAGGGTGGAAAATAATCAGTCGGTTCCAGAAATAGCTCAAACCATTTACATTTTGGACATTACTTTATTTAATGTATATTTTAACCAGTAGGATGGGAGACAAGAAGTCAGTCCCGGAAATAGATGAAAAAGTTTTCAATTTATACATCACTTTATTTAATGTACATTTTCAACAGTGGGTTGGGGATTATAAGTCAGTTCCAGAAATGGCTGAAACAGTTTACTATTTAGACATTACATTATTTCATGTATATTTTTAGCAGTGGGTTTGGGATATAATTCAGTCCCGGAAATGGCTGAGACAGTTTACTGTATATAGATATTATATTATTCATGTATATTTTTAGTAATGGGTTTGGGATATAAATTCGGTCCCGGAATCGGCTGAAAACGTTTCCTATATAGACATTATTGTATAAATTAGTAACATACCAAGGATTATGAACAAAGATTTAATGTGAGTCAATCGATTGTGTGTTTATAATAAAATATTCATCCCAGGAAATATATCAAAGTAATTCCGTAAGTAAGAGAGGGCGATAAGGATGGTTTAAATTATGAAAAAAATATTGTCAAAATTAGTAATATATCCAATAATTATGAAAAATGATATGTTATTTGATGTTTGCAATGAAATAATCAGACCAGAAAATGTATCAAAGTGGGGCGATGATGTGGGTTAAAATGATGAAAAATGATTGTCGACATAAGTAACATATCAAAGAATTATAAAAATGACGAAATGTGAGTTAATTGATTTGTGTTTTTGAAATGAAATAATCATCCCAGATAATATATAACAGTTATTATGTTTGTAGTGGGTGGTTGATAATGTGGGTTAAAATATTAAAAATAATTGTCGAAATGAGTAACATATCCAAGAATTAAGAAAAATGATGAAGTGTGAGTTAATTGATAGTTATGTTTTTTTATGAAATAATCAGCCCAGAAAATATATCAAAGTATTTTTTTAGTAAGAGAGGGCGACGAGGATGGTTTAAATTATAAAAAAAATTAATGTCGAAATTATTAAGATACTCAATAATTACGAAAAATGACGAAATGTTCTTTAATTGATTGGTGTGTTTATAATAAAATAATCCGCCTAGACAATATATCAGATTTATTATATAAGTCAAGGGGAAGTAGATAAGGGGGGGCTTAAATTATGAAAAGATTTTGTTGAATTTTGTAACATATCCAAGAATTACGAAAAAAAATGATGAAATATTAGTTAATTGATAGGGGTGTTTGTAAGAAAATAATCAGCCTAGGTAATATATCAAAGGTTTTATTAAAGTAAAGAGGGAAGAATAAAAATGTGGGTTAAATTATGAAATATGATTGTCGAAATAAGTAATATATCCAAGAATTATGAAAAATGATTAAATGTGGTTTCATACATTAGTGTGTTTGTAATACAATAATAAGCCCAGACAATATTTCAAAGTTGTTATTTTATTAAGAGGGGGCGATAATGTGGGTATAACTAATGAAACATGATTGTCGAAATAAGTAACATACCCTAAAATTATGAAAAATGGTGAAATGGAGGTCAATAGATCAGTGTGTTTGTAATGAAATAATCAGACCAGAAAAAATGTATCAAAATTATTATTTTAGTAATGTTGGGCGACAACGTTGGTTTAAATTATTAAAAAAATGTCGAAATTAGTAACATATCCAAGAATTACGAAAGATGACTAAATGTTAGTTGATTGATGTGTGTGTTTGTACTGAAATAATCAGCCTATAAAATATATCAAATTTATTATTTTAGTAAGGTGTGCGATATGGTAAGTTTAAATGATGAAAAATTATTCTCAAAATTAGTACCATATCCAAGATTTTTTTAATATGATAAAATGTGAGTTAATTACTAGTTGTGTTTTTTTAAATAAAATAATCAGCCAATACAATATATCAAATTTAATATTTTACTAAAGGGAGATGCGATAATGTGAGTTTATGAAAAATTATTGTCGGACATAGTAACATATTCAATAGGTATGAAAAATGATAAACGGTGAGTTAATTGACCGGTGTGTTTGTAAGGAAATGATCAGCCCAGGACATATATCAAAGTTATTATTTCAGTAAGGGGTCGATACGGTTTTAATAAAAAAAGTAGAATAATATGATTGTGCCTTCAAATCAAAGTTATTATTTTCGTAAGGGGGCAGTACAGTTTAAATTTAAAAAAAACTAGAATATGATTGTACCTTCATTCATGCTGAATAGAACGCTCACAGCATGCCCAGCAACAATATATTACATAATAATGCTGCTGTGGAATTTCCACATGTCCCGCTAGGGATTATTATTATTATTATTATTATTATTATTATTATTATTATTATTATTATTATTATTAATAATTATAATAATAATAATAATAATAATAATAATAATATTATTATTTATGTTATTATTATTATCATTATTATTTATATTAATATGGTAATTCTCTGTGACCGTTATCGTCATAGCCCTTCCGTAATAGAGTCTAAAAACAAGAAAACAAATATTAATGTCGCTGGTTTGGAAAAATAGCAACATTCTTATTATATGTTAATACGTCGAAATAAGTAAAATTATATAGTGCTTTTTTGGTTAAGGATTTTTTACATCTCCGAATTTCAAGTAAATCCAACATTACCTACTTATAAGCCATTAAGTGACGCATTGACCGTTATTATAATGAGTTTCCTCAAAGAACTGACCCTTACATCCAACTAGACAAAATCGTAGTGTTTATTTATTTATTAAAAACCTTGCAATATTCACTTCTTGGTAACTAAAAATTCCGCGAGAATATCATGTCTCATTAATTGTAAGAAATATATGTTGTGTTTTTGTTCAACTTCTATATATAATGTTACAAAATTTTCACATTATAAATATATCCTGGAAAAGTAAGTTTTGATTAATTAAAAAAAGCTTTGAAAGGTTACTTCTTGTAAATTTTATGAGAAAATGTGTCGTGTTTTAAATACTATATTTAATGTTACATTTAT